>NC_091939.1:2283498-2570998 GCF_041260155.1 Ptychodera flava | reverse complement strand
AAGTCTCATTGCACGTCTCTGGAGACGCTCCAATGCATAGATATTGCTATTTTGGAAGTAAAGCTCCAAACATTAGAACAGTAATTGATGTGTGGTGAGATTAAACAGTAATAAAATAGCTTGCAATTGCAATATGCAATCGTTCTGCAACGAGAACTATAAAAATAATACAGAACTATCCAAATTTGTACGGAACTTCAAAGTAAGAACCAAATTTTTTGATATTTCATGGTCAATTATTGACAAACCATCGAGTTACTCTAAAATAAGCAAGTGATGCAATCTCTGTGTATCAGAAAAGCTGCAAATTATAAATGCTGACAAATCTACGCTGTTAAACAAATGCTCTGAGTTGGTTTCAAAATGTCGCCACCAAAACGAATATTATTAATCAAATTTTAACACCACCTACAAATAGAATGGTATGTCGCAAAGATTTAAAGAGAGTGTTGGCTAGGGTCCTTTCACTTCATCTGTCTTATGATTAAGGATGCATGAAACTTAAATAACAGATGTTATTACTTTGTACTTGAAGTAATTTGTATTAATATATATATATATATATATATATATATATATATATATATATATATATATATATATATATATATATATATATGGATTTATACCTGTATGTATGTGTATGTATGTATGAATGTATGTATGTATGTATGTATGTATGTATTTATGTTTGTATGTGTATCTATGTATTATTGTGTGATTTATTATGTCAGATATGTAGGATTCTAGCTTTTTCTTTTACCCAAGCATTTTTATCAACTTTAGATTTCAGTTAAAGGAGGAGTACATATAACTCTTACCTCTGAGTATTATGTACAAGTTGACTTGCTCCTGTATGTCTTCTCAGACTGGGATTTTAATCATCGCTTTTATTTTCGCTGACCAATATTTACACACCAGTTTTGATCTCTGTAGGATACCAAATAGACTTCTACAAGCCGCAGATTTACAGCGAAAAGGTGAAGAACAAACTTGAACGAAAAAAAAGAGTGGGCAAGCATTTCTATCAAGCCGATCATTCCGTGCTCGAATTGTACGATAAAGCATAACGATATTGAGAGTAATCAGATTATCAACATTGCAAAAACAGGCAAAAGTAAAGAAGGTAAGCAACTTGTCGCAAATTACTGCCAATCGTGGATTGTGTTTGGTATTATTACTGTGCCGTTTGCAAACTATTGCAAAACCGTGGAAAGACTTATACTCTTTACAGAAGAAAGAAGATTCACGATCGTGCGAATATTACAGATTAATTTCGCGTACGTAATTACTTCCACAGAATACCGTTAAACCTTCGATTTTAAAATAGGCTTGTCTCGAACACAAATATGCCATGGTTAAGTTTATGTTGTTTTATTATCGCTGTATCACAGTCGTATTAGAAACCATAATGATTCAACTCTCTTATATGGACGATAACCGTCTGTTTTGTTTCTGATATTTTCGAATATCATCTCGAGATCCATAGGTCATGTCGTTTCACCTTCTTTGCTACGGTCAACAAAATTCTCACTTCGGCATCCCAAAACACAGTCATAACACACATTATTCACAATATGGTACTGGTAAAACTGATTAGCTCTGCTGGTCCCTTTTCTCTACACCCATAAAATTGTATCGAAGAAGAGAATGCGTTTTGCAGTATTAAGTGAAAAAATTGGCTGCTTTAAACATCTCACACTAAGTGGTACGGGGGGGGAGAGATTATAATAAATTAACGAACAATTAAATAACGGCATCAATTTATTTAAAGTATCAGGGATCAGAATAAAATATCCTTCTCTAAGCCTAAGTGTCTGTTTCTTTCTTAACTTAGAGATTTACGCATATGTCGCAGATAGACTGAATCTCAACGGGCTATACGTCGAAGCATGGAGAAACGGCCGCGGCGGAAGATTGCCATCTTGCTATGGTAATACAAGTCGTACTGCAGGTAAAACGTACAAAGTAGAAAATATAATGAACATAACATTTACTGATACCAACACTGGTGAATACAAGTTTCGCACGACACAAGACCACTCAAAATGGGCTGTATCCCAGGATCGGAGCAAACCATGGGTTTGTATCGGAGATCTCAACAGATTTGTAAGTCTTTTATATTCTTATACATTCGTTGCGCTCTTCATAGTTTTTTATGTCGATACACTAACTTTGTTGTGACGTAATGATTCCTCTCCATTACTGGGTACAAAGATTTAGTGTATAAACATTTCTTTGACATTTGTTGCATAAACATTTCTTCAACACTTTATTATCCTAATTACAAATGTTTTCCAAGCTCGCATCGTATAGCATTCTAGCTAGAAGATGTACTACTCAAGGAGAACCACAAAGAGCGCAATAATATGACCACTGCAAAAAGTTTTGTAGTAACTATTCTTCTTCATTCTGTACCGTATGTAAATGTTGCCTTACATTCGACTGGTGTCATTCGTTTACATTAAGTTGGATATTTCATCTTCATCCACAGCTTAGTCAGGCAAAACGCGGTGGCGGTGTTGTATGTATCCAGGACATTGTGGTTTGGCAACAATTCAACAACACTATACACAAATATGAAGAGGTGATAATGGATAAAGACCACAAGTGTAACAGAACTGTGCCAATACTGGATAGTGAACGCTAGCACATCAATAACTGTCACGAAACTACATGTAGACGCTCTACCGCCATAAGATATCAATCTATCTACCCCATAATCATATCTTCTTTACCGAAAAGAGCGCCACAGATGGCAGCAAATGCAGTAGTCTCCATTCGTTACCGTGGCTCTCTGTCTTTCACAGGGTGTCCTAGAGCTAGCTTCGAGCCTGTCCACACTCGAATCCTGTCCTCAAATCTGCCCTTCTGTCAACCTCTTCGCACTTTTCCTCGCAGTATTACAAGTCAGTCAGTCTTCACAAATAAAATTCACAAATTTTAATTATGAAGCAAGTTTTCTTCAGAACCTTGATAGGTATAGGTTCATCACTAGGGTGCGTGAATTGGTCATCGTGTCTTTGGCCGGCAATGTCCAAAATATGGTCTATATATAATCCTGTTAAAAATAAATCTGCCATTTTTTTAAATAGTTATCTGCAGGTGTAACTGAACATTTCCATGTTGTATCTCATTTTGGAAAACAATGTACTTTTCCAATAATCATGTACCGATTTTGTAAAACAAGCCTAATATTTTCCAGAGGTAAAGTTATATTACGTAGTATAAGCTCATAATTGTGTTCGGCGATTCTTCGAACGTATTTATTGCTTTACGTCATCAATTCCATATCTGACGAAATTGAGAGTCGTCTTAATCATTTGTATACATAATTTTACCAATGCCAATAACATTGCCTTTTTCTAATAACAGTTGGCATGTTTGCAAACATGAAATAAAGAGGGAAAAAAACTTTCACGTTATATTAAAACTATCGATAATTTTATGTCACTATGATGTATGCAGTTGTAATACAAGAGAGATAGGTTGGTATGAAAATTACTGCAAAGAATATCAGTATCTGTCCGTCACTATTTTTACTTCTAAAAGGCTTGTTTCAACTTAATATTGTGAACAATTATTTAATGATAAAAATAAGAGTGTTACATGTAATGTTTTAAACACTTGCTTTATTGGGTGTATATTCATAATTTCAAAGTATATTTATGTATGAATAACAAGTCATGATGTTTTAACTCCACTGTATCTCAAATTTTGTACTGCGTAAGGAACTATCTATTTGTTGAAGTGTAGATCACAAATTTAAACACGTTACTAAAGGATGAGCAAAAATTGATTGTGGGTTTCATCTTCGTTTTAGTCAAGTATTGTTTTCAAACTACTGAAACAAGTGGTTAACCGGATTCGACTCGTTTTCCATATACTGGTTTAATTTTAATAATTTATAGTTTGAGAATACCGCTGACATCTTCGCCTTATGGTAGTTTAGTATCTAGCGGTTACTCAATATAAGCAGCAGAGTTTGGTTGCTCGAATGAGGGAGACAAAAAGAACGATATTGCCAGCCATGGCAATATTCTCTGTAATAGTCTTAATGATGCCGCACCTGTACGTTCCATCGACATCTCTGTGTTTGTCTCACTACTGAAACACTTATTTCCCGATTTGGTACTTCAATCAGACTGTTTTCAAGCCCGTCGACTAAGCTTCTCACGATTGTATCTAAATTGTATCATTATCATCAACATTTCTTAAGGCGGAGAGACGCGTGTATATGTCAACACACCGACCAGACTTTATTTGTTCTGAAAATGGTAACAAGAAAGTACCAATTGCTAGGATTGTGTACATATAAAGAGGAGTTAAATGTAATATTCTTATGTTTACTGTAACTTTTTTATCATTTACCAGCGTTAAGTGTCAACAACAAATTTTGTAGTTCCCTCCCGGATATATGCTGTTGATTTCCTACAATAAAGTGCTACCGCGTTCATTTACAGTCATGCAGCCATTCTGTGCTGAAAACAGTGCGCCCTCAATTTCAAAAACAACGATGTATTGGTCTTTATGAGTAGGTCATGACAATTAGTCTTCTCTATACTCTAATTCTAATAATCAACTACGTTTCACTCCATTCACTAATGATGGATCAGCTGAAAATGGCAGCTTTATGACAGACAAGTAGAGGAAAACATACAGTACAAATTATACAAGGGTGCAGACGCAAATGAAATGAAATACAGTGTCACCTATGCATGCCGTCCTGGAAAAACCCTTAGATAAGGGAAATTCTCTGGAAACCTTTGTCCGAAAGCAATGCATAACACAGGACGCCACGTCATATGGTCGACTCATAAATACCTTTCAGAACCTCTAGTAAACTGGAAATCGCTTGTCAAAGGTACGTCATTAGTTTTGTGGCGTGTCATTGATGATGATTGAATAAAAATCATCCCTGTAACCTAGTAACAACGCACAATCTCCACTTTATCCTGCAGAATCATTGCACGGAACATCGATGAACCACTGTAGCTGTGCAATAAAATATATCACGGACTTAAGTTTTCGTCCTATAGTACAAGACCTCACAACGATACTCCAATAACTGTTTATGTCACTTTTTCACAAGTTGCATCGTTTTGATTTCCATTTGCTCGTACTGTGAAAGGTAATGAAATGCCAGATACTACGGTCAAGTAACTATCACCAATTTAGAACCTGTTTACTAGCTTATTTTGAACGGAGTATATTTCTCAAAACTAAAGAAAACACAGCCGATGGTCAAAACAATGTTCATCGCTCAATAAGAAACTCTGGCGTCATCAAATAGTGTTCACAAACACGTGATGGAACCTAGCCAATCGTTTCATGAGGTACCATTGCATGAGGCAACATGAAGCTTGATAACACCTTGTTGATGAAGTTTACGAAGAGCTCTAAATTCGTCGATAAAACTGTGTGAGGATGACATATGCATCTTATCGTAATAATGATAACGCATGATTTTTCCGTTGACGTCATATTTATAAGGCCAAAAACCGTACACGTTTACTTTTTCACAGTTTGCTATCGCCACCGACACCATGTAGAAACCTAAAAACAGAAAATAGTGTGTGTGTAAGTATTGTGACTCGATGCACCGCTTTGTTTTTTTAATACATATGAACAGTGGAATTACCTATTTATCAGATTCGCTCATTTGACAGCAGTTTCCTTCACCTAGTCAACCAAAACATGCACTGCATAAACTGTAGGGTAATCATTAATATTAAAATATTTAATATTCTCAGCATCGACAGAGGGAATGAACATCTGGTCGTCGGATGCAATGAGAATACGTGAATGTCAAACAAAGTCGGCTGAATGCTTCCTAACGATGAAATTATAGTCAATGGTGAAAATATGACAATTCTTAAAAGCATTATAGACGAGATTGAGAAACACATTTTAAAACGACGTAAACGAAATCTTTACCTGAGCTAGGTCTTTTAGGAAGACTCTTGGTTTTCCAGTAGTCCCACAACCCTCTGAAGTGATTTGGATGAATGAAGTAAATGTTAATGTGCTGTTGCAAAATCCTTGCCGCCCTCAACGTCAAGTCAAAGTCCACCGATGTTGAATGCATTAAAATTGCAATGTTTTCATAGACTTTCACTTTGTTAACCAGATTACGGCGATCTTTACGTGTCATTAGGCCACGGAAACTGAAAGGTCAAGTAGGTCAGAAGGTCAGACATAAAAGGTCACGTACAGCAGGGGTCCACTCATTGCCGTGCTGCATTTCAGTATAGTGTCGCTTTTTTAATTAAGGGTGCGTTCACAAAAAACTGTGGGACGGAGGGAGGGGAGGGGGGTAGAGGAATTTAGGATTCGGAAATTTTGGAGGTAGTTAAGGGGGCTTGAAAGTTTTGCTCTACTTATAGGGGGACCTGAAAATGTTTTGTTCCCTTTTACCTTTATACATTTTCCGATTCCAAAGTTTGATAGGTAGGTCAATGGAAAATGAATAAATTTTAATGTCATCCAATTGTATTAATGTTGGTGTTAATGAAACAAAATCTAGAACAATTTTGTGACATCACATTTCATGACTTCCATCTCAAAAAAATCTAAACATGTATGATTTTTCGTAAAAACCAAACATGTTGGCCTAGTATCGGGTCAAAGCTGAAATTGTTGATAATTAACACGATTGGAACTAACTTGGGATAATTTGACGGTGAAGTAATGTCCATTTACTCTACAAATGCAATCTCATCTGCTTTTCTTTTTATATTACACACTTGTTTTTATGAGTAATTTGCGATATTGCAACATTCAGCTATGTGGCACCTAAAAAATTTGAGAAATTTACAAAATATGAAAATCCAATTATCCCAAATTAGTTCCAATCGTGTTAATTCTTTCAATATTTCTATGCAATATATCAAATACAGTTTCAATTGCTGTCTCCCTATGCATGCTGAAACACACAATACTGAGTTTGTCGACAAAGCCTGCATATACAAATATGTATTGGTGATAATTTAAGAGAGTCACGACTGAAAGTCATTAATTGTCAATGATACAAATGCAAGGTACACATACAAAGGCTGCGTTTTGCAAGCTGAATACTGGACAGTTAAACATTAGGACGATTGGAACTAATGTGGGATAAGTGGATGGTGAAGTAATGTCGATTTAATCTACAAATGTTATCTCATCTGCTTTCCTTTTTATATTGCACACTTGTTTTTATGAGTAATTTGCGATATTGCAACATTCAGCTGTACGGCACCTAACAATTTTGAGAAATTTGCAAAATATGAAAATTCAATTATCCCAAATTAGTTCCAATCGTGTTACATGCTGTAGGGAGTAGATAAGAACGCAGTTGTGTTTATTACATGCCTCGGTGTGAGTGCAAATCAGTGCATTGATTTGAATAGGAACATCCGGGAAGTGAACGATGTATTGACCGGTTTCCATGGTTACCCGGTCTAGTGAAACCCTTCGACGTTTTCGACGTCAAAGTAGACGCTAAACGCTAGATGTAAAATATCCGTGCGCGCACTGCTCTTTTGATTTTCGTTAATATCTATTTGATGCAGGTCGATAATGGTAAAATTGTTTGAAAATGCCCTGCATGTCACAAAGTGTTATATAGCATTAACTGTGAAGAGGCATGTAATAAAAAATATTATTGCCTGAATACATGAGTTTATGTGCCCTCTATGGGTACTCTCGGGCACACAAACCCATGTATTCAGGCAATAATAAAAAAAAATTGTCTAAATTATCAAAGTTACTACAGCTGCCCTGCTACTGTAGTGTCACTGTCATACCGGCAGTGACAGAGATAACTCTGACTCTGACGTAGTTGAAGACAAGTTTTGGTCAAACGACGCTCACGACACTGAAATATAATTGTCCACAAGATCATGTCAGGGAGCAGCACATGATATTGAAGACCGGGAGACTTTTAAGTATCAGGAGTTTTGAATTCTGGCATATGAGAATAGTCATATATTAAAGAAAAATGATGGTCCACCATGCTTGATTTTCTAAATTTTCACATTCTCATCGTAAAATAACACAAAAGTAAAACTTTGAACAGTAAAGACTCTAATTTAAATGACAAATGTGCGAATAAATGGAATATTTGGGTTTTTTTATCAAATTTGCCATTATTATACCCATAATTTCAAAGATTAAAACTTTTATTTCATAGAATATTTTAACCTTCCAGTATTGTCAATTTTGAGTAGCGTTTCAGTCATATATGTCTTGTACTTTTGAAAAATATTTTTTTGGTTGGTCACTGTGATCAGTTTTTCACAATTTGGAAAAATGTAGCCAGTATTTCATACTCTCTCATGATTGTCATTTTGTGTGCTCGACTTGGACTGATAAATCAAAAACGTCCTCTGATGCTTTTTAAAACGAATCAATATTAGAACTTGCTGTAGGAATATGTCTCTACAATCACAAATAACAGGTATTGTTGAACATCTGCGAGCAGAACTGCCAAATAAATGTGTATTTTTACTTTGCGTGCGTCCCTAAAAATATGCGGCTAGGTGATAATTGGATGAGGGACTTGAAAAATTTTGATCATATTGACGGGAACTTGAAATATTTTAAGGGTATGGGGGTCTGAAAAAAAAGAGATTTCAATCGCGACTCCCCAAGCCCCCTTCACCGTTATTTGTGAACACAGCCTAAAAGCTATGCATTTTCCTAACAACAAAATTAGGAATTGCTATATTCTCTTAATCGCCAAGATGAGATATGCAATCGAGGCGTAATGCAATAGCCTATTAGTTCGCCGTGCCAGTTAATTTGTCAGTGAAACTTTGTTTAACCAGTAAGAGCAATAGAAAGGCAACATGTGACCCAAATAATTAAAACAATAAAATTGGAAGAAAATTTCAGAATGCATGAGTAATATTTGCTCAACTCCGCGTAAGTGCCCCATACGATTGTGTGCCGTGCCAAAGCCACGTTTTTGCTGAGATCGGGAGAAATAACCGTAACTGTGCATAACAGTGATGTTCAGTGTAACTGGATAATTTGCACATTTACTTTGCAACGTTAAGATATACTAGAAGTTTGTAGCAACGTCGCGTCAAAACAGCCTAAAAGGAAAATCTTTTGATGGTGTTGTATTGAGTGACTCTTACATCGATTTGTCGGAGAAGGCAACTTGTCAACATTAGTATACAATTCAATAAACCCGATACTGGCGTTCGCTTTTCCTTATCGTTCATCGAGGCATTATAGAAATAGAAAGAACGCCTATTTATCTCGGATGGTCATGGCGATATCAGCCGGGTTCATGTAACTATACGTCGGCTTATTACTAAAGCTCTGAATATGCCCACCTTTTAAGCTGCGACTTATTTAGCGTGCTAAGCGTGGTCTTTCTGCCAACATCCTTCACAAACGGTCCCAAAGTAGCCACGTTTAATCTGAAAAAACAACACCGAAGGTATAACAATCAGAAAAAAAACACTCGTTGCTGCTGTGTAATATGGAAACGTTTGTACCGAAATCAAATCCAAAATTTAAACCGAATACAAAAATAAAAACTTATCGTTACATATCTATGTGATTATGTGCGAAAACACAAATCCACTGATGTACACAACGCAAAACCACAAAAGCATTACTGAATGTCGCTGCAAATTATTAATTGATGTTGTAGTTCTGGGTTTTTTTTTTCAAATTTCTAACTCTGTCCAAAGCAACCGGGCCTGAAACATTTGGGGCCAAAATTCTAATTCGCGACTCGTTCAGTCTGTTATGCTGTCGACTAAAACAGTAGACTGAGTTTGTTTGCCATTCATTATCCTTGACTCCTTAATCGTTGAATTGAATGATTAGATGAGGTAAGACCGATACAGGGACCTAGGGTCAGTGACTGCTGATAAATATTGTCGGGACCGAGCAGTGTAATGAGCAAGCAACACGGAAGCCACACACAAAATGATATGAGTGTAAGTGAGCGCAGCAACTCATCGGCCTAAATTGGATTCAGACGATAAAATTGAACCTGGTTGGTTTTAGGCTCAATCATACATGGACACAATTTGTTTTTGATATGGTCGGTCTCAGTTCCAGGTTGTGAACCAAATTATATCATAAGACAGGTACAAAAAAGCAATTTCTTGCCAGGAGGCCATGCACGAGTCAGGGAAAATTTCGTATACCGAACACAAAACCAAACCCGTCTGTGCGATTTAGATGCAAACAATTAGAAAGCATTTTACCTGATAATAGCCTCAGCAGAGTCAATATGACTTCCACATTTACTGTTGACTAGTATACCGCCACTGCCAACAATGCTACACGTGTTGTAGGTTCTATTGACAAATATTGGCGTCTGCGATTTGAAAAAAGCACAAAAAAAACCAAAAAACAAATGTGACGTCAAGATATTGTTTTGTAAATGTGAAGCTTGTATATGTATGATGCAGAATTCATTTGAAAACGATGGCGTTGTATTTTTATTGACACTGTTCATTCTACTTGCAGAGAGTTTGCTTATGTTTAATATTTCATGTTCTTTAAAAGAGAAATTGGATTCGAACAACTTGAGAGTAATGTCAATATTATCACGAGCTTCACTCATTGTCTTCTAACAAGTGTAAAGAAATGACCCTCTTAAGACAGTGTCCTATTCAGGAATAAATATCTCTCAGCATTTTATGTATTTCTAACAAAGTAAGACTAAATGGTAAGAATTAATACAATATATTAATGTGGTCACGTGTATATAGCAGCGTAAACAAAAATAATGTCTCTTCGACAAATGTTTTTGTTTGCATGTAGACAGCCCTTGGTGACAGAGATACATGCAATTCACCTTTTTTAGAAGACGATGTAGATCAGGTCCAACTCTGAAGGAAGAGTTCGCAATTGTTGCTTGTAATGTTTCCCATATTTTCACATTGCCTTTGGTAAGTACAAACGTTCTCTGGTATCCACATAGTTCTCCATCTCTTTCCTGCAACAGAATCAATACAGTTGCCTACTTCCAGATACAATGAAGACTATAGAAGGAAATGAGCGTCCGTTTCAAATTTGATTGTATAGTTACAGAACAGTTCTCACTTAAATATCGAACATTCTAATGACAATTGTAACCATGAATTTTCATTTCATTTCCAGAGTTGCATAATTTCTCCATATTTCAGTCGCTTCGCTTCCACACTTCTCAGCTGATGCCTGAATTGACAGAATTGAAAAAAAAAACCAGCCAATTCTCAGCTATATCCACAGTATGGGAGATGGGAGTGTACTTACTCTTAATGAATAACAAGAACAATTACAAATTAATCAAATTAAGTGCTTTTTGAGCATGCGCAGACCATTATAAGACATTTTATCTTTGGGGCGTGACACGCTCTCAATACAATCATTAGTGTAGCGTTACTAGAGTGTAACATTAACGAGTCTACCTTATTTTGTCCCTATTTCCTACATCATGTGTCCATGGTAATGATAATTCTCTTGTAATATCTTTTACTGACGTCGTTTCGCTGTAGTTAAACTGAAGAAGCGATTTTATCCCAGCTGTGCTATGTTCATCCGTCCGTTGCTTTGCTCCGTTTATAGTTCGCAGTGTCAGATTAACAGGAAATATTGCCGTTCCCCTTGGTGGTTTACTGCAGAAAAGGGAAGAAAGAAAGTAAACCTCGAAAAATCTAACAAAATCTGATGTAATCCATGGTGTTTGCAAGTACCGTATCATAGCCTTGAAAGGCAACTTGTTATCATAAAAGACCAATAGCCAACTTGAAAATTAAGCACCTTTACAAAATTATTTCTAGGTTAATAATTATCAGAAAACTTCTGTACAGCAATTAGTATGATGTTAATTTTCATATTGACGCATCTCAAAGGCAAAAACATTATATCCTATAGCCTCAGTAGCTACATCTTTATGCATTTATCCGGTAGTACGGTTTAAAATGATTTGCAACTTCTCTGAAGATGCTTCTCCAAGTGTTTGACCGCATAACGTTTTTTCAAACATTATATATTGGCGACGAAAGCACAACTTAGATTTTAACAACGAAATGATATTCGAGTTGCACCTCAACTGCTGCCGCCGAATCTGTATATGTACCAGCGCATGAATTTAATCGGCCAAATCCAGCACCAAGGATTGAAATGCCTGACATTTTCAATACCATCATGAGGCCTAATAACAGCAATCAAACGAAGAATCTCTATGGAGATTAGATGGTAACTTTAGCGGTGAGTGGAATGCATAAAAGATACAGTAAACCGGGCAGTTAGGGAGTGCAGGTTATGAGTGATGCAAATACATACAAATACAGTTGTCAGGACATCGCCAAATGTAGAATTTTGATTTCTTGTCAAACGTTTGCTCAACTTAAAGAACACGACATATAAACTAAACTACAAGCTTTTGTGAATTTACTTGAACCACATGACGACAAATAAATATTCAGCTGTGGTATATTGTCCTAAACAACATGCTCTGGTCATTATTTCCATTGGAAACCAAATGCATTTATGTACTTCAGTTAAACGGGGTTCTATCCTTGAACAACATATGGAACCCGCCACTCAGTATGTCGAGTTTAAGTTCAAGGTAGCAAACAGGTACTATGACGTTGTTAGAAATCACCTATGTCAAGAAAAACCGTGCCATATACCCCAGTCTCGATTTCAACATCGAAAGTTGTCTTCTTGGTGATAGAACTTACCTTCTAACCAATGGAATATGCCAGATGACAGTTCCATCTTTTGATATAGCAATAATCGAGTCCAGTGTGTTTACTTTGGAATAAATGAAAGTCGAGAGAAGCAACAGGCAGACAAAAAACACGGCCTTATTCCTCCTTACTGCACTTATTAACAAATTTCCACTTAGTCTAAGAACATCCATCTGGTCGTTTCAAATGTAGATGTAGATTTCGTGCGGTAGCTACACAACACATCAAGTCGAGATCGTACAGGCAAAACGTATCGGAGAATAAATGAATTGGGTTTTGATAATTTCAACAATTCTAATTAGCTGAACACGACACGATAAGCAGAGTTCATGGCTCAGCGAATTTCAATGGAAAGGTAAAACGTATGTTCACGTGGTACAGAATATTTGCATTTCATTTTATTCTGCTGTTATCGACAAAACATCGTTTGACTCATAGTAATTAAACCAGCATTGCTGAATCGTAATGGTTGAATTAAAATACAGAATTTATCTATTACGATCAGTAAACTACACTACAACGGAGACTTCGAAACGCGTACACGTACAGCACAACATTATCGCCTTCCAATTCTAAATAAATGTACACTGCCAGGTAGGTCAAGCAGTACAATAACTTCAAGTTATTGTACAGACATTCGTAATCTTCTGCGTTGTTTCAATATTTTCTGTTTAAAAATCATTTCACCAAATACACTGTTATGACACAAAAATCTAAGATTTGTTGCTGTATGATTTCGAGACCTGCTTACTTTGTGATTTAATTTTTTCTCACCACTTTGCACACAGACGTACAGTCAGCTGACACTCGACTCAAAAGATTCAGTATGGTACAGTTGAATCACATTTTGTGGAACGGCCTGCCCTCCATAGCCATGGGGTGCAAATGATGAAGAGAAAAAGTGGTAAGTGTGGTAAGAGAAAATACAATAAAGGTTTCTGTGATGTTGGTATTAACGCTATGGATTGGCGGGGTAGGGAATGGCCTGTTAATTTTGGTATTGTTTTG
Organism: Ptychodera flava; assembly: GCF_041260155.1. Classification (NCBI taxonomy): domain Eukaryota; kingdom Metazoa; phylum Hemichordata; class Enteropneusta; family Ptychoderidae; genus Ptychodera; species Ptychodera flava. Next base: position 2,557,298 of record NC_091939.1, on the reverse strand, counting down.
TTGTTGTTTTTTGTTGGGATTGTTGTTTTGTTTCGTGAATAAGGTCACAAGGTTTGTACTAGATCGGCCATTTATTAGTTATTATCTTCAGCATCTTTTAAAGGAAGGATGTCGTCGGAACTCTGCTCAAAGGTTGCCAGGGACCCCTACGAAAGATGTAAAGACTGTAACTGGGGTATGATGGCGATTGATGAAAGTTGAAACATGTTTGTTAACAATGAATATCGTAAAATTTAAATGTTGCAGCTATGTTGAGTTATGCATGTAGATATCATGCTGGAAATACATTGTTTGGAAACAAGAAAGTCGTACATGCGCAGTTCCGACGACCGCCTCCTTTTAATGTTCATACAACAACGTGAAATAAACTGTCACAGTAAAAAGAAATTGTCACGGTGTCAAATTCTCTTTCACTTGAAGATTCTACTTTCAAGCTAAATGACGTCACATTATCGTACTCACTGAGCAGTGTAACTGGCTAACAACACCAAAATATGGGCACAAATACAAACTCTATGAAAATATCTTTATGAGCTTAACACAAACGCAATATGATAAACCGACCTCTCTGTATTCAATTACTAAACCCTGAATGAAATTTTAATTGGAAGACGTTGTTCTGGAAAACCCCACGGTGGTGGTAGTGTTGACGATACTTAAAGTTTTGAAAATGACCATGTCATTTATAATTGAATTAAATTTTGTCAAATTTACTGAACTGATCGTTTGAAAAGGCAGAAGAATTGGCATCAAGTATACTATAAATATTTGCAATTTTCAGAAAAGTGAGGGAAAATTTGGATGATGAAAATACTCAAAGGATGCGCATACTTGTATTCCAGAGCATTTGTTCATGATGTACACAAACTGAACAACTTTACATGTAAGACATGGCACAACTAGAACAATAATACAGAAGTCATCTTTCCTTTGAAAGTTCAACTGTCGACAGCAAAACTGTTGAAAGATATCTGTAAATATTAAAACTGATAAATAAAAAAGTGAAGACATAGCAATCTATCATGTCAGGGTAAAATAGCCCGTTTATTTTCATTTTGCATTTTACCGTGATCTCTGTTGAGATCAGCACAGCGGTTCTCCAAACATTGTTTAATACAGCTTAAATGCGAGTTGATATTGGTTTGATTTGTATCGAATATGAAATGAGCGACAAGAGCCCGTTGTTTATGTTGACATGATTCGCGTCTCCAAAATGGTGTTGTAAATATCCACTGGTATTTGCTCTTGGAAATACATTTTTTACTATAACCAAAACGGGATTCGAACCCCCACACACTCACGGCAACATCGCCTAGCAGCTAGGCCTCAAACAAAACCAGTCGGCTACCGTTTCCAACCCAAAAGAATTGGTCACAGCAACCGACTTATATGTTACAATCCTGTGCGTGTGGAAACGTTCAGCTATTCTCTTTCCAGACAGGAATCAATCTGACCTATTGAGTGTAACAAAGCAAATATTTTAGTCTTGTCAGAGTACCTGATTCTTTTAGATTCACCAGTATTCAAAATTCAAAATGGTTAATCATGATTTCATCTTCGTAAAAAAATGGTTAATTCCATTATTTCTTACAGGTGACGGTTAACTTTTCAACGTCTGAAAATATGTCCCTGAGATACACTGACCCTTAGTTAGTCCTGAAGGACTCTTTCATGCAACAAACAACGTTACCATGACCATTTCTATGGGACATGATTGGGTGGCAATAATTTACCATGGTAACGCGTATGAATAACGGTAGAAACGCCACCTGAAACAGTAAGAGTATGACCTTTTTAGTTCATGACTGCCACGTTTTTGATCGATTATTACGATTGTCGTAATTTTGAGCCGTGGACATAGCGTCGTTCACTGAATGTGTCTTGTTGAAAGAGTATAGCTACGGTTGCCGTATGCCATGATTTAATGAAACACACGTAATTGTACAAGGGCTGAGTGTAACAGTGACGTCTACTTTAACATGTGACTCGGCATTGACCGAGTTGCATTTCAAACTAAGCTTTGACCCCGCGGCTTTGCAGCCAGTCTCTCGACGTTAACACTCATCATGTGCAGTGAAATCTCCACATAATTGTGACCATTCCTTCTTTGTCAAGCAATAACTCAATATTGGCCCATGACTTTGATTAACACGATTGGAACTAATTTGGGATAATTGGATGGTGAAGTAATGTCGTTTTAACCTGCAAATGTAAGCTCATCTGTGTGTCTTTTCATGTTACACTTACTTTTTATGAGTAATTTGTAATATTGCAACATTCAGCTATATGGCACCAAACACTTTTGAGAAATATGAAAAATATGAAGATCCAATTATCCCAAATTAGTTCCAATCGTGTTAATTTTGATATCCCTTGAATACCAGTAATTTATTCCTCACTTTGTGAGAATTGCACATTCTGTGACATCTAAACAGTGTTCTCAATGGAGCTGTTTCCTTAAATGGGTCAATTTAAGACAGCTGCGTTAATCTTCAATGAATTGAAGTCAGTTCGACACAACATTCAGAGTCACGTAAAAGACGCTAAATAAACTCAAACTTCATATCACTGCTGAGATCTTAATTTTTGCAATCTGTGCACCTCTTCTTTCTTCCTATAATGAGACAAACCTCCGCCATGTAATGGGACAAGCCACCGTGAGACGAGGAAGATATTTTCTGGTCAAGTAGTCATATTGACGCAAGTATACTCTGTCTTCTCTCTGCCAGCCAACCAATCAAATCAAAGATTGACATCATCTTTGCAAGGATGGACGTGAACCTTGAGTACGCCTTGCTTATGCAAATTGTCAATGCTTTGAATTCGTCCGCGAAATCGTGAGCTTTGCTCACTTGCATGGCGTTGTAGTAATGGTAGCTCCTTTTATGTCCTTTTGGTCCCAAGTCAACGGCCAGAACCCATACAGGTTTAGTTGATTACAGTTTGACAGCGCTATGGTAGCAAGATAAAACCCTGCAATGCACGAAAGGAAAAAATACTTTGTGTAAATAATTTGCGTCGGGAAATAACGACTAAATAAAGCTGTCAAATTCAATATTTTAATTAAAATTTGATTCTCCCTGGTCAATAAACTGCAAGATACACGTGTTGCTCCCTCTTCTGAAGTTACTAAATGATGAAATCTGGTATCGAGCAATGTAAGAAGAAATGGTTACGATTAGGCATCCTCTCAGCGGAATAAAGTTTCGAAGAACACCACAACTTACAAAATGTATCTCCGAATCTTGTCAAGCTGTTATTTCTCTCCGGTACCTTTTTACTCTTTCATATTTTACAGTAAGTAACCAAATATCAAGGAGAGAAGAAATTAGGCAATGAGCCAAGACAATCAAAATTGCATTTTACCGGTATTTATAGGATAAACGTGGGCTTACATTGTAGGTCTACAGATGTACTGTGTTTAGAAAACCCACTCGCCGTCTATAGAAAATATACTAATTAAAGATACGAGCGACAATCTGTGTGTTAGTGAGAAGGAATGGAAGAGAAAGGCACGAAAACTTGGAAGCATTCGTATTTTGCAGATTGTTGCTTTTGAGTTGATGAACTGGCGTACTGAATACGATTATCGCAACAAGGCAACAGAAGTATTCGTAAATAGCTGCTACTTTCTTTCAAATTTACTGCTTAGAAAAATGTTCATATTGCAGGGTAAAATTACTAGAGATCGTTCTAGCAAAATACTGAACGCTAAAAAAATTGTCAAGTGAACTATGATACCTGAGCTAAGACGTTCATTATGATTTTCACTTTTCCAAAACTTCCAAACATCACTGAAGGGATGAGGGTGCATGAAGTAGACATGCCCCTTCGCTGCCTTCGCCGCTCGAACACTCGGTGGAAATAAATATTTGGTGGAATGGAGCAAAATCGCCAGATCGTTATAGCCTTTGACGTCAGAAAGAAATCTCTGCCGATCCTTAGGAGTCACCAGATACCGATACCTGTAACACAACACAGATCATTAAACAACAATGGTTGGGGGATATTTCTATTGACAAGACCATATATGGAACTGGAAACCACGACAACGACGACGATGATGATGATGATGGTGACAACGACATGTGATAGTGATTATAGTGGTAATTAATTATTATTATGATAATTTATTATCATGTAGTGTTTCTATTTCATATTTACATACTTATGTTTTTACCCTTTTACTCAATTCATAACATCAGAATTGTGGATTATGCTTGTATTTTTAGCTGTTGACATGGATGAAGATGCAACTGAAAGTCTGCCATCTTGTCGTAGTGACAAGCTGTACCGTGAATTGCACAATTGATTACAAGCAAGAGTAGCGACGATAAATTCATCTTCAAAACTTGCAGTAAATTTTGAATTTTTTGTCGACCAGTTTCATAGAAACAAATTTGACTCAAAGAATAGCAGAAAGGCTTCATTTTTGTACGATGATTTGAAACACAATACGATTACAGTCCTTGAGAAATAATACTAAACTTATAAACTCACTTTTTTAATTGGGATTTGTTGAATGTCGAAAAGGTAGTCTTGTTCCCGACGTCTTTTGAAAATGGCCCTAGTGTCGGTACATTTAACCTGAAAATAAAATATCAATTTACCATAATATTCTTCGCTTATAATATGCATAATTATGTCTGCACACTACGTCCATTTATTTAACGGCGGCTAGCCATTTCAAATGACGTATTGTAACCAGGAAAACTACTGAGGAGTCTTAGCACAAATATTATTAATTGAATTCACTTTCATCTCGTAATTTGAACAGACTTAACTAGGACAAAACCTAGGTACTCGCAAAACTATTTTCGAAACTTTCAGGCGACAGATCAGTTTTGAAGAAAATTATTTGCGAAAAGCGAATACGATTAATTTTGTCATGAACTATACCATTGCCAAACATATTGCGGTTCTCGAGTTTTTAGAAACACGCGGAGAGATATAAAGAAATACATGGAAGACTCACGCTTTAACTCCATATAACATGTATGTGTGGATATGCGTTCATACATGTATGTGTGTATTAATATACCATGCGACTAAAATTCATGCTATTTGAACATTTGCATATGTTTGCTTATATCCGCAGGGCTGCACTTCAACAGACTGGAAAACTATGCAAATAGGATATACAACTTCAGATGGAATTCGATATATGAAGAGGAGTGCCATTGAAAGGTATACCATAAAAAATATGTATCGTTTCAGAAAGGCATGAAGTGTGAGGTAGATATGCGTACACGCAATTATGTCCCCGCATCAATTATCAAAATGTCGTATTTGCGATTATTACACGTTTACCTTATGACAGCGTCGGCTGAGTCAATCTGATGTCCACAGCTACTATTCAACAGTATTCCACCGCTGCCAACAACGCTACACGTGTTGTAAGTCCGATCTACGAACAGCTGCCTCTGTTGGATGTTTCAAACAACAATCATGAAACAGGTCTTGACACCTTTTTGTTCCTAACTAACTCTACGGGAAAATATTTAGCCGAGTTAAACTCAGTTCCTAAATACTTTTGAAGTCAAAAGGATTTTAATGCGAATAGTTTTTATTCCAGTTTGATTTTCCGGATTATCTGGTCATGTGCTGAATAAAGGAAAATAATAATAATAATAATAATAATAATAATAATAATAATAATGTTTAGCAACGTCACTCTAGATGATTGAAATAGTTAAAAAAGACAGCGCAGTTCTACATAGTTAGAGGTCTACGAAAACACAACCATTGACCATTAGGGTCAACTATGATTGACCTTGTCAGGTTTGCTGACCGTCCGAGCTGACCAGGCGCAAACAAAACCGACAACTGCTAGCGATGTATATCGGCACGATCCCCTAAGTCACACCAATACGTCATGAATTTGCATTTCTTGCAAGAGATGTTCCATCAAGGTAGTGAAAAATGCAGGTGTATTTTATTACCTCTGGTAAGAGTTGATGAAGATCTCGTGATATTTTAAACGGCAGATCTCCTAACGTTCCGTGAATAACCTGTGAGACTTTGACATTTTTCTTCGTGAGTATGAACATGTTTCGCACGTCGACGAATTTCGCTAGTTTCTTCCTACAGGAACAATATGAGAAGAATGTGATAGGAAGTAATGCATGAGTCCAATAACAGCAAATTAATCATCATAAACTCTTCTCTTTGATAATTTTTGAAACAAAACCATTTTACTCTTAAACAGAAATTTTGCGCCTTAATAGAAAAAAATGTCATTTGTGATATTTTCATGTTGTATTTTCCATTTGCCTCTCAGAGTCGATATACACATCTACATTCCCGATGTTCCTGCCTCACAAAGTACACAGCAATTCTACCAAAAGATAGTAACTCATTGACCTTATTTTGAAAATCAGCACATTGGAATTCAGAAAGCTTATTTAAAAGCAGTTTTCATTTGATTCCCAGCAGAGTTTTTGCTGAAAATGTAAACAAACTCATACTGGTTGGATAGCTTACCTTATCCTGTCTTTATTTGAATCGTTCTGTCTCCAAGGTGACGAAAGTATTTGTAGCAAGTCTTTCACCAATTGTGTGTCATTACTAGCTGTATTATTGTCTCTCTTTCCAAATGTTGTCTGGTTATTAACTTGCCTGGTGCTGTTGTCTGTGGACGATCTAGAAAGATTCGGTTCTCCCTGGTTCATAATTATTGGCAGATTTTGAGCTGGACCGTAAGAAGCTGTCGTCTTAGCAGTTTGTTTCCTGTGTGTAAAACAACACTAATACGCCAATCACATTTGATACTAAACTATACAATTCAAGGTGCTCATACAATACCGAACGCTGCGTAGACGACTAGCAGGTGTGTTACAACAGAGCGTTCATACTTTTCTCATTATTGCAACTGCAGAGTCGACGAAAAACTCGACCCCGATGACATTGTCGCAGACAAATAACAGACTGAGTTTACATGTATTTAACTTTTTGACCATGACGATCGTATCTGCGATCCATTTATTAAACCAAACTCTTCGTTACTTACTATCAATCATTCGGACTAGAATCTCCCCAAACCTGTTTTTCTTTCAGTTTTCTATGATAGCGTTCATGGCAGGCCTTTATCAAGGTGCGTTTCGTCCGCTGCATTTTCAGTGTTTATACTGTGTAAACCTGGCTGGCTAATTCGTTGCAAGTGTTTGTGATGTTGATTCTGTGTTCAGTCAGACTAAGGAACTTCGATGTAAAACCCTATATCACGACAGATAGATCTAAATGGTTTCATTAACAAGATACATATTTCACAATTATAACATTACTACAATCTACCTAATATACTTGTGCGTGATGTAAACGATATCAGTGAACTTACCGTGATGCTAGTTTGATCCTATGAGTTAGCCCGGGGTACTTGACGCTGACCACGTTCGATGAAAACATAATGTAAGCATAACCACACAGGAGAAGCAACAGACAAACCGATACCACGGTTTTCTTTCTTCCGCCAACCACACGCAAACATACCATCATAATCCTCTCTCCTCTTCTATTCTGTTTGATCCTTTTGAAAAATGACCAAATCAACAATTAGTAGTGCTAAACGTTTTGTTGCTTGCAATTATTTCGTTGGTGGCCCCAAGCCTCCGAGTCGTCAGTTCATTTGACAGTGTCAATGTAACACACTGCAGCTGGCGATTCTCATACCTTTAATATAATTGGTTTCCTGTGTACAGTCATCTTACTGGCTTGTTCCACGATGCTTTTCGTGCCAGGGAGAGTAACTCATCATGCATTATCGCACTGTAGTTGATGTTACCCTAGACGATACATTCTTCGCCAATTGTGCCAACGAACCAAACTGTTTGTGGCATTACATGAAATTGATTACTTGATAATGTGATATAATATGTACGCAAGGAAACATCATGTTTTTTCACATGTGTGTATGGAAGTTCTAAACGACCGCAGCAGTGCATTGTGGGATAGCCTTAAAATGTCTACTACCTAAAGTTGTGAACACTTGGACACTTAAAGGGACATTAGCTGTAACTTTTGACTAATCTTTCCGGCTCTGTTTCAATGTATCGACTACAGAATTTTACTATAATCCGATCATCATGACCAATGCCCGGTGTCTTTCTTGCCAACACAGCCTGTATATGTGAAATGACCATTGTTATTGTTGATAAATGTATTCTGGTCCGGACCTGAATACAAACTTTAAACAATAACAATGCAGATTATACTCATATAGGGTATATTTTTGAGCTAAATGTTAGGAATTTCTCCATGTGGTTCCGGGATTCAAACCAGAAACTGCAGATGATACACAGAACAAACAAAATAAAAAAATGACCAAAGTTACAGCTAATGGATCTTTAAGGCTCCGATTTCACTGCATGTTTAAAATGATATATTCAAGCAGACAATTTCACTGAGTGACACCGAGACATATGTATGGCGTTTACATATTCAAATTGCTTTCGATTGATATACAAACACATCTTAAGTTTTTCAGGTTACTATGGCGAACGTTGCCGCCTTCAATGAAACCTGGTAGGGACTTTCAAGGTTCACTGACGACACACTCACTGTACTACGCCAAACCCAAGAACAAATACAAATTTGATAGTTTCCGTGACACCACTCGGAACACTTTCTGACGTTATTTCGCAGTATAAGATTTTAGACATTTGGATGGATTAACATTCAGCCGCATGATCACCTATAGTCATGAACGTTCCTGTGAAAGACTGGGTCGGCCATTGCTGTAGGCTGGGTGGCTTACGATTGAGATGTAGATGTATCTATTGAATGTCGAGCGTATCCATATTTCTATGGCGAGACCTTAGATCCCAGTGAACCATTTTCTTTCATGAAGACAAGCAACCTGGATCGAAGCGGCATTGCTATGCATGGACACCGGTTCACACCAACATACCAGATAATTTGAAGATTTGTTTGACTGTTGTCTCGTATTACGAAAACGACCCTTATACTTAGCTTGTGATACAGTCTGAGTTCTCTTCTATCTTAATGCCATTCTGTTATCCATAATTATGTGTAAAGGTCTATGAACAGGTTGGGAATTATGTGCAACTTGTCCGAGACACAGTTTGATGCGAAAACAAGTAAATTAATTGTTCTAATGTACACGGTGTTGGTCGGTCATTGAGTGGAACTTTGACCATAAACACTTCATTACCCTGCAGGGACAAATTAGGAGATGATCGAGCTTTGCGTCATTAACATATATGATTGGACTCAAATCTTTTATAATTCATTAAGATATATTGTATCATTGAAAAATAATCGCAATCATACCAATCCATACTCCCATAACACTAGGTCAGAATTTGTAAGACAATAGTTGTAAACATAGACACAAAACAGCACAGAACAGACAGTAAATAGACGGTATATAAACAAAGTCAATCATGAAAGAAAGATATATGGACCTCTTGCCAAAAGACCAAGAAGTGATGTCAGGTGTTTCGAAAATAGTAAGCGCATCCTGCCCCACATGTGGCACCCGCCATATATCAATCTGTAAGTCAGATAGGTAGTGGTCACTAACTAAGGCCCCATGTCACCGATGCCATCAGTGATCATTTGTTGAAGAGAGATGTTGTATTTATCTACCAGTTATTGAAACCACGCCTTACAGCTTCGACATAACGACACTGACAGACGACACGACAGACGAAAGACGATCCTAGCCTTAATTCAATACTAAGACACACAAGGACATGGAGAAATCAAGGGCGGCGTCTGTAAGCTTGTATTCTATGTTATACCAACGAACTCTGAATGTATCGTGTATTCAATACTTTGAAGATTCCGAGTGCGTCTGTGTAAGCCAAACGGTTAGTTGCGAAGCTGAAAGAAAACTAGTGCTTCCGTGAACTTTCAACTGAATTAAACGCTGGCCAAGCCATAGTGTGCGATCACTGTAGTGCTAGATTCGACATTTTTGTTCTATTGGCCTAAATATAGCATGCACATGTAATAGAACCGTACCGTAACCGTATAGTTACTGTACACAATTACGCCACGTGATCATTGTCAAATATCTAATTGTCTCCACACTTCACTAGAAACGCCTGCGGTTATCAAACAATATGGATTATTTCATCTATCAAAAACCACTTGTAGGAACTTTCTACCTTCTACTTCTCCTAAACACCCGGTGGTCCATTGCAAACTTGGGGTTCCGAAGGTGCTATGTATTCTTTCACGTTCACCTGTACGGTTGTTGTATGCACTACAGTCTGCACACTGTCATTTGTTGACCTCAGTTGACCTTAGCCTAAGGACGTTCCATTATACTGTGTGCGATGCAGGTCAAACATAAACGTTTCATGAATCATTCCAGGCAACTACTTCCTGCTCCCTTTGTTCTATTTTTATTTTCATAAGATAACACGGAAAATTGGGCATTATCGGAGATCACAATTACTGATTACTTCACCCTTCATTATCAAATGGTTTATCCCACTAATCCTATCATTTCAATCCAAATGACAACACACCGTCAACAAAGTCTGTCATTTTCTATAAATTTTCAATGACAAAAATCCCCATGGTCAAATCAATAGGCGACCTATATAAGTAGTCGATGATGTAGGCTTCCAGATAAAATTTCCTCGATCCCGCCGTTTGATCGGCAAGTGTTTGCAGTGAACTCGTGAAGTAGTACAAGGCAATCGAAACTAATTGTGTTCATGAAAGGACTAAATCATCAATCAATGAGTCAATGGAGTACAGGGTTTTAATTTCTACAGCTGTACATCGCAGCAAACCAGGTGAACACCATGAACCGTGGGGTTTCTCATGGACACGTTAACTGTCACGGATGGTCACTATTCTTTTCTGACAGTCACATGCAAATGTCAAAACTCAGGTGGAATCCCAGAATGTATGCTTTCATTAAGTTCCATGATAGGAATTGGGAAATGTGTTCGTTGTTGCCGAATATATTATGACTGAGACTACTCAAAAGCACATGTAAAGGAAGCATAGCACAAGCTGTTTTCATTAAATTCAGGCTTGGCACAAGCGACAAATTTGTCCGACTTTTTACTTTGCTGTACAAAGCACTTGAGCCATCCTCACATATTAAAGTAGTTCTGTACATTACATCCGGGGAACACTGAATAATGGAAAGACAACAGACAAAACTGACATCATTTGTCCAAATATTTCTCAGCAGTAGCCAATATAGCGGGCGCTATTACGTGACAATCAAGGTATATTCATCATTGATTGATAGCCTGACTGTTCGATTGATCCAAAATGGATAACTTTCATGGATGACACAAGTGTCGGGAGTATCCTAGTTTAGGAAGGGGCCTGATTCACGTTTTCAAATCTGTCTTCCATTTGTCACATCAAACTGTAAATAACATAGAATTCCAACATACCGGGAGTGGGGGAAGAAATTGACTTTGAAGAAACAACACTACAAACAAAAGTTCTTGAGAGCTCAGTATAATAGTATAGGCCTAATGGTAGCATTTCACCACTGCAATGCTGTTTGTGCATGTAAAAATGGCAGCTGCCAATTTCCCACCGTCATAATCAAGATATTGTTGCTACATTATAAGATGTGGAAACGTTCGCCGTGACGCTCTATGCCAGGGAATTATTCACGGCTATAGTTCTGAGTAACAGCAAGACCTAGAAATAAAAAATGGCAAAGTAAACGAAATCTCGACCAACCAACCTACCCCCATTTTGAAAATCATGTAATCGGCACAGCACAATCTTTTTTCATCTGGTTGAATATCTGCCCTCCTCATCCCCTCCCACAAGCTTTCCCGTCAGCCCAATGCCAACTAGAAATTCCGGCCCTCTCCGCATTTTATGGTACTAGTATTTTGGCGCAATTTTTCTAGTTTGGCGCCATTGTGAGCTGGGAACGACCGGCGAGCATACAACACAAAATTGTATCAATTCCCGATAAAAGAATATCGACCGTTAATGTTCACTGCACGATTATAGTGGAGACCCTGTTCTGTGTTTCCAGTATACTGGAATTTTCATCCTTCTAGCAAGAGGATAGAGAAACATTGTAGAGTCTGAATGTATATCAGGATATCTCAGAAAAATAAGATATACAGTTTTGATTTTTAATGCATAAATAAGCTTATATCTCACAAAATATAGTGATTTTTATGTAGGGCAAAACCTGTAAAATGAGTAAACTTTTCAGGATAAGAAATGGGTAGGTCGGATTACCGAGTATACATGTAGATTTTGTTACCATTATAAGTTTTTATGACAGGACACATCAACACATCAACAGTTGCAATTTTAAACACTTCTGTGTCATTTTATATCATAAATTCAACACTTGACTCAATATTTTAGCAATGACTTACAAATATTATCCTCTGCATAATTCCTTCGAATTCTTCAACACACAAGTCACTTTTCTTTAGCCATGGTACCTCACTCTCTCGAAACACATTAAAAACAGTGTGGCAAAGAGTGTTGTTTGCTTCAAATGCTACATTCATGATTATGCAGGCAAAAATCAGCAGATGAAGTTTTGTTCAATGCTATATCATTGATACAAGAAATATACCAGTGTATCCCGAGAACTACTTAGCGTACAAATATAGTGAGAAATAAGTTTGGCATCAAGTTCAGGGTGCCCAAAATACATATACATTATTCATTGCTTGGTATGCTTTTCACAAAACCAATGCATAATGAATGAAGAAAGTCAAGGTGACATTTTAGTATGATTTCGTGTAGCAGTGAATAGCACGTTGTGGTTACAGACTACAGTTTGAAATAAGATAACCAAGGTGAAAATCAGCAAGTCTTAGATCTATATTTTTTTTAAACGCTGTCCCTTAGCTACAACATCATGTATTCACCTGGAGATTCAAGAATCTCACCCACAGAAATTTAACCTGTCTAGCCACGAGTTATCAGAGCTCCACCAATTACCGAAGAGACACAATAGACACAAGGTGCCGGGTAAACCGACATTGATTTTATTTGATCATTTTTCCCAAACCTTCCTTCTTTCAGACAAATAATTGAAGATATCACCGTGGTAGGGATTAAAAAAAAATAAAATAAAATAAAAAATCACCAACTCTTTCTGTATGTTAAAAACAAAATAACTGTAAAAATCCCGGAGAGCTTAATCATGTCAGGGTCTCCAAACCAATTTGTAAAACAGTTTACGCTAATTGTTTTTTGGGATCTGCAACTTTGTAGTCAACTTGTTATATATTTAAGGCGAGGTAACCATTTGAGAGTGTAAAATTGGCGTCATCCTTAGGGACCGTCTCGGATTGTCGCAGAAGTTCAAGAAACGAAATTTCTTCGTTTAGATCAAAACCCCCTCCCCCTCCCCATAAACGAAACTTCAAAGTGCGAAATGTTCATGTCTGCCTGAGACTACAATGTTGCATTTAGCTATAGCTACTACAGACGTATTCCCCTTGCCACATCTTACCATTAATCGATCAGATTTGAGTACTAACAGGGCATTTTACCGCATAAAAGTTTCATTTTATTTTATTTTCCCTTTTTGAATCTCTTGTGCTGTTCTTTGTCTTTGTGAACACGCAATTTGTACTTGGTAGGGGCGGTAAATAAGCGAGAAACTTTGACAAGGGGGCCCAGGCATGTTCAATCATATTAAAACGACTATGGTCAGGTGCATTACAAGTGAGAATAAAGAAATCTAGTGGTTAGAGCAGACGCTTATAAATAGCACATTTAAAAAAATGATACTTTTGTCTTTGTATAATTTGATGAATGAAAGGTTTAGGATACAATGTTACTATCGGTAAATTGTGTTTGTGGCACAAACAGTTACAAATTTGTTGGCACGAGTGTGCAGTTTTTCTTTAATATAAATAAACACACGAAAACTTGTGATCACAAAATAAAAGTGCGAAAGTGAAGTTCACTAAGTGAATGGAGATCAAACCCCCTCCCCCTAAACGAATGAATTTCGCTTTTTGAACTTCTGCGACAATCTGAGACGGTCCCTTATTAAAGCTTATTCTCCATTCAGCTTCAAAGGGCTTGTATTGAATTTGAGTGTGAGACGCTGCGGTGTCATAGCTTCACTGACGGTCAGATCTGACTAGTGGCCGACTGTACAAGTATCATATCATGCATTTTCAGTTATCTCTTACACAAACACTGCGCGCTGCTACATAATCGAGAACTATTTCATTCAGCGGAGGTTCACTTTGATATCAATGACGATACGTATTGTGACCTGGAAGGATGTAACATCTTTGAATTGAGAAACTTTGGAAAATTTTGAGCCTCTACACTGTTTCTGTATCCTGTCGCTAGCTATTCCCCGAAGGGCGACGATGGGCTGTAATATACATGTATTTTCAAAGTTTATTACCTACAGGGACAGTGTTGTCAGCATGTGCACTGAACTGGAGCAGGCAATGAAAATCATTATTTTACTCATTGTGTTTTATATTTGGATCACTTGTCCTGATACACAATTGAAAATGCACAACAACTTTTCACAAATTTACGAACGTTTTCATAGCAAGAACTTTGACAATAATTTGGTCTGATGAATTTTATTGATTGGTGTTATGTCTGAAGGTAGCAAACTATTAAAAAGATAGAGCATCAGATCGTCCAAGAAATTGCATTTACTATGATTTTCGTTGTAGTTTCGTTCACGCTCCTGTAATTTGCCATCAACTAATTGTGTACAATTATTTGCAGCCTCACGAACATGAAAACATTGGTACTATTTGTCCGATTCGCTTCAACTCACGGCCAACAACTAAGTGGGTTGCACTTAACTATAAGAAAACATGTCGTACCTCTAAACTTTGTTCGAAAGTCCGCCTACAAGGTTTTTTTCGTATCCATGAATGAGTACATCTTATGGACGTCTCTGGCAGTCAAATGTTGCTCGTTTGAAGCTTGCAGAATGAATAAAGTCTCGCGAATTTGAATTTTTCGCGCGATTTCACGCGAGTTTTTATAATTTTCCATTTCCGTGTTTACGAAAGGCTGTTTAAAAAGTTAGGGTTATAAAATGGCGCACAAAAACATTCGGTGGCTCTGGTAACTGGAACCACAGGCCTTCTCGTAGGGGAAGGGCAGTTGTCACCTTCGCCTCTGCTGTTTAGTTGTTACACAACATAATACAACACCTAATCAAAAACGCCATACAGCACAAAACAACACACTATATACAACATAACACAACGCAACACATGACAATAAAAAAATGATCGATTTCCTATGGTGTACAGTACTGCTGCTAATGATCATGTGAAGACCCGACCGTCCGCCTATGGTCGGCTAACTAAATTGGTGACGCGAGATTATGAGCGTATGAATTTTGCACCGAAAGCCTTTATATTACATGGTATGTTGTTAACATTTTCACCTCTGTGGATTTACACGATTTTCTTCAATGCGTTACATTTACAACATGTCTAATACACAGAAAATCAAATTTTAGTGAACATATTATATGTATCAAACAAATTAGGAAAACACTCACACACACCTGCTTGAGTATGAGAACCAGCTGTAAAGTAATAAAAAAACATCAAGCGATCTCAGAACCTACATATATGCGCCCTTTACCAAGATGTGAAACTGTGCTACAATATTATAACTACTATTTATTACATATATATTAAATATTCATTCATTTATGCATTTTTATGTATGTTTGTCTTGATGTCAATATAATTTATTAATTTTTTGGGTAGTGTCTATTTAAAGAGTTTTTAAAGTTTATCTCACCTTTATAATTTCAATCCAGATCAGGCTAATGAGATCTCACTGAGGATAACATTACACTACCTTACTTAGCTTAACAGGCAATTCCTGATTGACATTCTGGTAAGACTGTGACTGGGCGTAGGCGGGGGGGGGGGGGGGGGAGGGAGGGGCGCTAACCCGGATTTGGGAACGGATGTACGCTGAAACGTTCGAACTCAAAGAATGAAACCCTACACATTTAATGACATGGACAAAAGCTACATTTTAGCCCAAAATACAGGCATCACAACTCTACATTTTCTATCAAACGATTTATGAAGGTAAAACACTAGGCCTACATTTTCCAGAAACTGACGGTTAAAATCGTGCGTGAAGCAAAATAGAATCAAATGACTTACGTTGTATCATGGGGTACAAGCGACCAGTCCGCACGAGGCCGGCGAAAGAGGGGACGGCTAAATACCGCGGTATCCTTGCTATGGCAGTGCACTCCACCTCCATTAAATTACGGCTAACTGACTCGCAAATTGTACCTGTGTATGCCACCATTGTGTTGTGAGGCTTTTAGGCTTATTTGAGCCATCAAGGCCAGTCCACGTGATAACCTCGGTCACTCACGGTTAGTGAATAACTAGTTATGCCGTTGACATAGCCTTTGCATTATCATAAGTCTACCTGAATGGTTGAGAAAAATCTTCTTTCTTGGTTTTCCGCGTAAAACGCTTCGCAACATTTTGACAATAAGCTTACAGACTGGCAAGCGAAGAGTGTGTAATGTTGAAATAAACGGAAAAAGAGTTGACACTGTGTATCTGGTGATTTCAATATGCCTTACTCATTCGTTATAGTTAATTTCCAATGAATGAATGAAAATTTCCCGGATGTATTGTAAATAAGCACCTCAGAAGGCCAATACCATCCTCGTTAGGCCCTACATGTAGGGCCTAAGGGTTTCAGTGACATGAGTTATAATGATTATTCTTACCTTGTTTCATAGACCGCCAACCAATTTATTCTATCATCTAAAAATGTTTGTCCGGAGAGCCACAGCCACAGGTAAACGAACACATGCTAAATGTAGAAGAGGAAGTGATCTGATATAGCTGACAGCTGATAGTGTGTGTAAATATATATATCTTCGAAAGTATACACTGAGACATACGCGAGAACAAACGAGAATGACGAGAACTCGATTGCAGAGCACTTGCGCATGACCGATGACCCGAAGACATTTTCATCGGTTTATCATCGAGTAAAGTAGGACTCGGAGAACGATCATTTCCTATTCGTTCAAACAAGATCGAGAGCTGAACAGAATCAAGGAAACACATTCCAGTGTGTAGGTAACAATTTTCGGCAAGGTCTAAATGTTAGGATCAGACATACCGTACCCCGATCCGCTCCATCCACATTCGTTTGTGTGGACAACAACTGCAAGGGCTCGTAAGTCGTCGTTTCGCGAAATTTCGCCAAGTCCCTGTCATGCAAGACCTTGTCATGTTGCATGTCAGGGGCTTCACAAGAAGCGACGACCCAAGCGCCAGTAGTTAGGACGGTTACACGGCGAAGTTACAGGGGTCTGGGTTGTTACAGTGGTTGTGTTACATCCATGACCTAACCATATGATATAGCCTAGCTGCAAAATTATACGGCTACGGCACAGGCGAGCTGTTTACTGGGTAGTATGTATAAGTGTAGTTTATGCTACGTTCCGACGTTCTCTTCCGTAGCCTTATCATAAGGCTACGGAAGAGGACGTCGGAACGTACAAAACGTAGCATAAACTACACTTATACAAACTACCCAGTAAACAGCACGCCTGTTCACTCTGAGTGGGGTCCAGACACTTCGCACCAAAACCAGTTCGCCCCACACAACTTCGTCCCAAAACCATTTCGTACCAAAACCACCTCGTCCCAAGTACTACTTCGCCCAACCCCACTTCGCCCCAAGTACCACATCGTACTAAAACCACTTCGCCCAAAGTATAGTACCGTCAACTCGTCCTGAAACAACGATGTTACGACGTATCATAAGGTTGTTTTTACCTACAACTTGGAAGCATTAATGTGTTAGGACATTTTGGCTACCACGAACCATTTATTGTTGCATGAAACCATAAACTATAGAAATAAGAAAATAGAAACACGCAAATGCTACAACTCATGTGCCTTGCGCGGAATTGCACGATGTCAATTTCGCGAAATGCGTACACTTTCAAGATTTCTGTCCCAGGATGACAGAAAGGTGGTTATTTTCAGCTTTACCAGTTAGCGATAAGTTTCGGGCAAAATGGTTTGGGGACATGACTTTTGGGGCGAAGTGGTTTTGGTACGAGGTTGTTTTGGTGCGAAGTGGTTTTGGTGCGAAATGGTATGGGACGAGATGGTATGGTGCGAAGTGGTTTTGGTGCGAAGTGTCTGGGAACCGGGACCAGGCTACGGTGAGGTGGTCGGTGAGTTTTGGATTTGCGACCTCGCTCACCAGTAGCGCTACGAGTACAATGCTGATGGCCCTGTAGAGTTCCAAATACGCGCATTGCACTGGGCGAGGCGTGTTGATGTGAATTGCTACATATTTACCGCATTTAGTCTTACCGATTTTCACTACTGAAGACGAAACACTTAGCCCTGCGTACAGGTCTGTGTGTTCCGGTGTTATACAGCCTCATAACACCCGGAGCCTGTACGCAGGGCTAACCACAGGCGACCCAAGTATTACTGAGTTTTTCACACTGTTTTCTCTATCATTTTCTCTTCTTTCTTCATGCTCTGAATGATCGAGTAAATAAAATAAATGGTTATATAACCTACCTAGCCTCTGTGACTCTTTATTTATTTTACACTCCATTACAAGGACGTATATCTCTCATACACACATGTTGTGATTAATTAGTCAACACAACTAATTATGCTAATCCGTGGACTTATCAGAGGTTAGTCAACATCAGAAAGATACCCATTTTAGTAACCATTCCTATCTTTCGCGATGTTGACTAACCCGTAAAATCCCTGATAAGTCCACGGATTAGCATAATTAGTTGTGTGACTAATTAATCACAACATGTGTGTATGAGAGATATACGTCCTTGTAATGGAGTGTAAAATAAATAAAGAGTCACAGAGGCTAGGTTAGGTTATATAACCATTTATTTTATTTACTCCAATCATTCAGAGCATGAAGAAAGAAGAGAAAATGATAGAGAAAACAGTGTGAAAAACTCAGTAATACTTGGGTCGCCTACACTTAGTCGTTATGGGGTTTGGAATTTGTTCAAATACGTCGATCAAGTTCCATAAACATTGAGATGGGGGCATCCGTGTTTCTGGCAGCCGCCATTACTGGAAGTTGGTAATGATTTCTACACAGTTGTGGTGGGAGGCCGTATAATGCCAGGAACACCCACAGGAGGTGCCTGGAATTGCCGGTGTGGAATTCTTTGTAAAGCTAATCAAACAGGTAAAACAAATAAACACAAGCCATAAGGTACACCATTCCCATATCCTTCTTTTTAGCTCATATTGGTATGTATATAAATACCAAAAGAGCTTATATGGTGAGTTGATGGCATCTGTATGTCTGTATGTATGTACCGGTATGTATGTTCGGATGTATGTCCGTCATATGCAAAAGCTTCCAAACCGCTGTACCTACCATCACAGTATTTGGTGTATAGGTAGACACAGGGGTTGAGATGTGACGTTGGTCAAATGAATGTGTCAGTGTCAAAAATATGCAAATGAGGTAAGAAAAGGGGGGAATCCTGCAAATGTGCAGGAGTGGTGGCATTAACTGAAACAGCCCACACATCTGAGTTGAAGATTCTGTAATCTCTAACCTATTTTTCCATTTTGGACCAATGTTTACAACTTTTCCATGCAAGACACACATGAACTGTCACTGATAAGAAATTTCAATCCAGGATAATTCCAGATGTCATAATCACCCCCACAGTGCAAGGCATTTCACCATCTGTAACTAACTCAAGTGCTGTCTACATTTGAATGACAGCACTGATAGCATTTTAAAAATCCCCAAGGTTGTAAATAAATTGCCAACTTTACATTTCCCCACTCTCCCGCCTTTTCTCTTTGTCAAGCCTTCACTGGCTAATTTTTTTTATTGACATTTTATTTGCTATTGTATGTAGGATCTGCTTGTCCCATTGCTTCAGAAGTTGGTATGCATGTTTCTAAAGTTTACCTCCAGTACCTATGTTGCAGACCTTATTTGCGTTTGTTATTCTTGTTTTTCTGGTTGTACTGTGTAGAAATCATTGTCATAATATGCAGCAAAATTCTACATTGAATGTAGAATTTTGCTGCACTGAACAGATAAAAATAACATTCATCGTTGACCTTTGGTACCAATACTACTAGTATGTACCAATTCCGATCAAATGTGTGCAACACCGTATCATTGGTGGTGTATTTACTATCCTTAATGACTAAGGAAGATTTTACAGCTCATATGATCACTTCCATTATTGTTCAAATTTTACTAGTTTTAGACATGATCACTGACCATTGCTTGAAAAGTCTGCATAACAGCTTGAAGCCAATGCACACCATTCAGTTACAATATGTGCACTACTGTTTCATTGTGTTACATATGTAAATAAATGGTAGTCCAATGGGACAATCAATACTAGAAATAAGTTGTCCTTAGGTGAGGTTTGATTGTCCTGGAACAAGGGACCACCATCAATTTTTGTGCCCCAAAATTGCAACCGTGTCCCTGATGTGTTACAGAACAATAAGTTGGGCGTTTGAACCTATATACAATGAAATTATAGCAGTAAAGTCTAAAGCACAGCCATCTCTGTGAATGTCTCCATTGTCCTGCGGCCCTTTGTTTTATTATTCTAAATCAGTGCATTCATAAATGTGTTTTCATGCATTAAATAAATTGAATACAGCAAAAACTATAATTGTGATCAACATGAATAAACTGGAAATAAATAAAACATAAATAAAATATATGTGCACAATATGAAAATTCTTTAAATAGTGCCAAAAATTAAAAAAAAATTGCGAATGCCTGCATTTTACGTAATCCAGTACCTAACAAATTCTTTTGCAGAGAAAAGAGGCACATTAAATTAAATGCATCCACATGAAAATGCCCTCTGGGAAAACATGGTGTCAATCAACTGTGTTTCCAAACTATCGCAATACAAAACTGCCTTTCTACTCACCGTGCTATGTATGTTAAACAGCGGAGAAAGTATTATCAAAATTTGTATCTTTTGGATACACAAACGAAAATATGAAATATCAAATAGATTATCCAAAACTCTCCATTTTTTGATTTATTATTTATTTTTGATGTGCGCCATCCTATTGATAGCTAGACACAGGATTTTGACTAGTTTTACTGTGTAGCCTAGCTGACAAGTAAATTACAAATATAAAATCCATGAATTGTTCTTCAATATTACATTGAAATTACTGGAAAGATACTACTGGCCAGACGAGTAGCAATACCGGTATGTTAATGCAGTGAATGGAAAGATATGCAAATCAATATTATGCGTTCTCTACATTGCTGTACTTTCATCAATGGAAGTTGTATACAGTGTACTTCACTACGTTCTGATATATGTTCCTATGTGAAATCCCAAACTAGGAACAACAAAATGTACATATTAATACTTTGAAGACATAGTTTACTATACCGGTATGCAGGCTAGCTCTATGGTACAAGTATGCCTGAGCAACTGACAAGAGCCATCGGTACACATAATTCACTCAATATGCTGCTAGGCCTGACTACAGAAACTGATATATCAAGAAAATAGAATACAGAAACGGCACCACAAGTCCTGCTTGAATTTGTTCCTCCTCAGGATCAAAAATGCTCACCCTCTTAACACGAAAAAAGCTGTGACAGCCATGGAAAGTCAAGGAGCTGCATGCACAAACAGAGACACCAGTTCTGTAATGTCAGACACATAACGTGATGAAGGTCATTATGTACATTGGCTTTATTCCCCTTGTCACTTTCATCGCAAATCAGTCATGCTTATCTTGCAGTCATGGTGACTAAAATTTTAAAAGAACAGAAAATGCACTACTAGTGGTTACATGTGTAAACACTGCCTTTTGTCACAATGACTTTTACTTTGCAGTGACCTTGCCATGTCAAGGGCACACCTAACAACACTGTCATTTAGCAATCTAAAGTTGTTTTCAATTTGTCATTAATCATAACCACCTGCTGTATGAGCAGCCATTGGAGATAAAAACATTACCATTTATTCAATTGAAATACAGTATATCAGTCATCTACTTAAGATTAGCAGTTTAATTTGAAATGTACCGTACATTACGTCGTGTTGTTCAGATCTATTGCAGAACCAGCCTTGATTATGGTAGATATTTCAATCTCGCAAAATATTCAGAATAATTTGCAGGTGTGCTGTTCTATGGTCTTATTTTGATGCTCATGCTGTAAACAGGTTTTCTCACTACCCCGGTATTATTTTAAATTGAAAAAAAATGATTTTCCCTGTGGAGTCAATAGCAGTGGATCATTTTGAACTTTAAATAGGTTGTTGATGTGTACCAAACTTTGCACTGAGACCCTTGATGTTTATTCTTGACAGTGAAAATTATTTTTAAAAGTGACGTATCCTTGTGGCAAATTTGAGCAAATGTTTGAATGTATCAGTTGCAAGGAGGTGACATGCTGTATCTGCATTTTGCTATAAAATGTATTTTTATGTTAGTGGCATTTCTGGCAACCATAATGGAAAGGTACCTACATGTAGAATTAATCATCTGTACGTTGTGTTCAGGAAAGAATTTAATGACACAATGTGATCAGATTGTTTCCAATGATTATCTATAGGTCTGTACTGCACAATTATATCCACCATATAACAAACCTGGTTCACACAGGCGAATTGGCCAGTGCCAAATACTAGGTCCCACACAGCACCAGACTAAGGATTAAATGTAGTTTCTGTTCAGCAATGACTGCAATAAAACAGTGTGGCAACTTCACTGTAGGTTTACTATATGTGGCACGACTTGTGACTTGGCAACATAAAAAGTTCAAACTAGGTCCAAGCTAAAGGAAATAATTGAATGATTTTGGTTATGTAACCATGACATTGTAATGCCATATTACCTGGTTCCTTAAATTCTCAGAATATCTTCCCCTCCAGGAATGGCAGTTCACAATTCTCAGGTTGAATTTGCAAAATGTGTCAAGAAGTATATTTATCCCTTGCTGATTTTGTGGAGGGACTGTGTCTGAATGTATGTGTTTATATTTTAGAGATAAAAGTTACTCTGGCAGTCAAGTCATTATTATGCACCTGTTGCTGTACAAGTAACTTGTAGGATTCTTAGCGTCAAGTAATTTCAGTATTGTTTAAGTTATATGAATCAAATTTCAATATTTGTGACTTGTCAGTAAATTATATTTAACCCCAGACCTGCTTATTTTTCTGACGTCAGTGCATGGAAAGTAGAATGAGCTAATTACTCTAGTGGAGACTAGCGTTCTGAGAATGAATTCATCACAAATCATTTAAATGTACTGTAGCTCGTTTGATTAAAGCCGCAAAAGCTGTGAATTTTATGCATTATTTTCTTGATTTTATTTTCAAACCAGTATTGGTTCGTGTAAATGTGCTAAATGAAGGATATATGTTTCCAGAAGTGTCACTGCTCACTGATGTGGACCATGCCTTCATGTTTTGACAGGTTAAATAATAAATGGGTGCTGCACTCAAATATCTTCAGACACCTAAATATAACTCTAAAATGGACATTTAATAGAGGAAGGTGTTACTGTGTATAATGATTGGGTCTATACATTAAATATGTCCCTGTGAGGATGGAGGGGTCAGTGCGTGACAAACATTAGTATTTTAGCCTCAGCCAGTCTTAAATTCTCCACACAGGACTTTGTGAATAACCGTGTAATATTGTATCATGTAATTACATTTCATAGCCTGCCATTGAGAGGTTGAACAAAATTGAAGAGAATTTATGGTAACATTTTCCTAATCATGGTAATGCAGTGAGAATGCATGCGAGATCAGTTCTATGATGTAGTGACTAATCATGTACTTGGTTACTATACAATTGCATGTAGGTTGATTTGTTTCAAACATTCTGCATGCATACATACAGACTATAAGGCCACATTGTCATTTTGGCGAATATTCAAGTTGATCTCACTAAGTTCTCTGTATTGATTTCAAGCACCCCCATTAGTCTAGACTGACATGAAGTCATGCGCAGTATTTTGTCACAGATTTCAGGTTACAACAAGGCTATACCGCAAATTAAGCGTTTTTTTTTTCTGCCAATATATTCACCATCAGGTCAAATCGGTTAAAACCAGTGAGGCATTACATATTCCATACTGTATGCTGAATGTCTGAAGACCCCTGAAGACATAATATGGTAAGTACTGTAATTTACTGACTTAAGTGCTATATTATATCATACCAGTACATGTATATTGATGGCACAAATACCGGTACTGTGACCTGATTGGTTGAGATGTGAAATTATTTGTGCTACATTTGCACTATATACATGTACCGGTACTATAGCACTGTTGGCATGAACTCTCAGCTAGAGAAAAATTCCTTTTTGAGATTTCAAGCCAGATCAATTTCAGTTAAATATTACAATAGCAATAAACCACCTCAGCAATGCGTACATCACTCAATTTTGACCATTCATGCACATATGTAATGAACTGGTCAAAATCTCTTGGTATACCATTGCTTGGTGTGGTTTATTGCTCTAACATATCGTGCGAAGTTGGTGAAAAATATATCACTCTATACCACTTTTCACTGACTCGGTAGATAGGAGAGTGATACGCTTGGATATCTTTCTGTTCAATGTGAATATTCTAGTATCATGGTGTCCTTTGTTGATTACTTTGTTGGTATTTATTGAAAGTTTTGGATTATCATAATGAAGAATTCACTGCATAACTATCATTAGATAAATGAGGTAAGATTCCCTGAGCATCATTTCAATCAGAATCATTAGAAAATTATAATTAATATCAAGATGAAAAAATGCCATCCATGGGGCCAACATTTCATCTGGATCATTTTACCAAGAGAAATTTGAATGACAGGTTAAAAATGCACCCTAAAGGGAAAAGAGAATAAAATCTTTTAAAGGGACATTATTTGTATCTTTTGACCTCATATTGTTGCAAACAAACAGTCGATAATGTTATTCGACTTACTGAAAGATGTCTAAAAAACGGTCGACCATAGACAACTTCCATTCCGTTTGCGTACACCGTATAGAAAAACCTTGGGTCTGAGGTTAATGGAGGGTACTACTGTTAACCTCAGAGTTGGCAGGTTGACCTGCGATCAGACCACACTGCTAACTGCTATCTAGGCTGCTGTAAGCATCCGCGTGTAAAAAAAATAAACCACACGAAGTGACAGTCAAAAGCGCAGTATTGCAGTTTCGGGATTCCCTATTACCGATCCCGTTTGCTCAGTTACATTTTGACGGTCAGTTTTTCATGGAAATCTTGACGGCCAATCCTGCTCTTAGATACACCATTCTTTGCTACTACAGAGCACATTTTAGAATTGGGCATTTCAAATGCCTACCAGTACCAGCTGACGACGACAAGGCCTATCATTGCGGATCTTTTTCATCTCGTTTGTTCCTCCATATGCATATGTAGACTTGCCCAAAGCCTTTGGGCATAGAAATGTGAAAACTGAGTAGAATGAAGGGATATTTACTTCAGCAGACAGTCACGTTATTGTCGAGGTGATCGCGAAATTGAGCAATGTACTTAGGCGACTGACACGTACATTATGCATGTATGTTGTTGGGTGAAAACTAACTCTGCGTGGCAGGCTGACAGCACCTCGGTTGCGGCGTGCAGTTTCTCCACCAAAAACAACCCATTTTTAATCCCAAACTTGCATTGAGTTTCGTTTTCAAGCACACCCACCTCGCCTGGGTACACGATTAGCCCTGCGTACAGGTCTGTGTGTTCCCGGCGTTATACGGCGTGGAGGCCGTACGCAGGGCTTTAGGTACACGATGTGCTCAGCTGCGCTTCTTACGTAAAGCCCACTTTTGGGAGTGGGTCGGAGGCACAGAGGCCGTAAGCGAACGGGTCTAGGCAACTGTCATTGCGATGTACTCACTTTTGGTTCGAAATGCGATTCAACTGATACAAATAATTACACGATGCACAGAGAATAACAACATTCAAACAGATCTTGTGTGTCGAGAGGTGACTCCAATCGTGAGCAGTATCAATGACAATACTCCCCGGCACGGTGTCACAATGTCACCGAAGCTACACACCGTGCAGTGTTCAGTCCGAGTTTGATGTTTCCAGGTTCAACAAGTGATCATGTCGTGTTTGTAAAATGAACCAACGTAATGGCAAGAAAATGCCCTAAAATCTTAAAAGTTGACGAAGATTTGCTAACGATCAAATGCACAGGAAATGTATTACTCTGTACCTGTTTCACTATCACCGCAGCCATCTGACATCGTTTTAGTTTTACCATTGACGTATTTGCGTCTATGGTTTTATTTGTTTCACAGTCCGTGTCATCGATACTAAAATCAAACTTACAAGCAAATGCCCTGCTTACTTTCACTATTTGACAGTAGTTTGTGATACGTGCATTTGTTTATGCAACGTGTGCTCCTCGATATCCGTTGTGCTGAAGTTAGTGTGTAGGTCACAGGCCTTTCACGTTCCAGCTGTACTTTGATGGTTGACGTATGCGTAGTAATATTGGTCATGTGCTGGGGTTCAATCATGGCGGTTGGTTCAAATCGCGCGGACGCCCTTACCAACATTGAACCTTGCCGTAAAGAGCAAGAAGGTGGTTTTACATATCCTTGAAGCCGTCCATAGTCACAATTTAGGTCTCCCATTGATTTGACCGGGGATTTCAGTCATCGAAAAAATGAAAAAAAAGTCAAAAGATACAAATAATGTCCCTTTAATAAATGAAATGAAATTCATAAAATATTTGACAAGGAACCTTATGCTATGCTGTGTGGTATCTGCTAGATTGAGTCTAAAGAATCGTGAAGGAACACAGATTTTTTCAGTATCTGTCCACATCTACAGCTCACAGTACGTGGGGTTATATACCCACAATGCTGCTTGATTTGTGCACTCACACATTACTTGCTAATGGCTTATTCAATTCTATTCATTTCATAGTATTCAAATTTAATTTGAAAATTGTTTGTTAAAAGTATGCTGTAAAATTGTTGATTGTGTTTCAAATTCAAGTATATATTGAATTATTCAAATTGGGAAGTCAGAAAGAAATGATCATCAAAACAGTGCTGTAAAATATGGACCAAGCTGTTCTGTGTGCAGAAGAATTTTGCTTCAGTTCTGTGGTTGATCTCAGTGTCACTGTGTGTACAGATCAAGGAGAATTATAGGTGACATACTAGTAACATACTGTCTGCAGTAGAAAGTTTAGAATCCTAAATGGCATCCATATGAACTTTTGTACTACAGTAAACATTTGTCAGTGTGTAAGTAAGGGATTATACCAGTAACATGCAAGTTAAATATATATTTTTATCATGCTTGTTTTAGATTTATGAAGATAATTCCTCATTCTTTTCCCAAGCCAATGTATTAGCTTTGTCAACACAATGCATCCTGTACAATATGCGTCATTCACCGGATTAAGGCAGAATACACCTTGGGAAAATATTTGGACTCAAACTTTTATGATCCTTTTATTATCTACCACTTGTAGAGGCTCATATTTGGTGTGAGAAAAATTTCAGTCAATTGATGGTCATTTTATTGTGATGAATAGTATGATTAGAGCTGTGACTAACATGCACACCTTGACTAATAATTAATATGGTTCAAATGGTACATACCGGTACTGTACTACATGTACAGTTTGAAAAAATACAACAAAATACTAGGTATCACTCTCATGCACTGTATGTGTGTGTTTTTCTTTTGATGCAACCTAAATCTTTTTACCTTGTATAATAGTTATAGGTAATCCAATAACAGCTTGTAAGTTGTACTTTAAAAGGAGAGATACCAAAAATTACATCATCCCTCCTAAAATATGTACTTTCCAATCCATATTTGAAATTTAATGATTCCACCTACTACGAATGTGAAACACCAAAACTACCCACCTTATCATACAAGTGGTACTTTCCCCTACATTCCTGATAACCTTTGACCTTTAGACATTCAGTGAGAGCTAAATGACCTATGACTTGAGACATTTAACAAGATTAGACATTAGGCATTCAGCCAAACATGTACTTCATTTGTGCTCCACATGTACATGTATTGTTGAGTTAAAAATATATTGAGTTGTAATTTGCAAATCTTTACTTCGGCAGCATTTCACTCTTAATTCTACTGCTATTGCTAATTGTTCTGATTTATTGCATGAAAATAATGCCACGATGACAATCAAATACAAACTCAGGACCTAAACCTTCAGCCAGCGAGATACAGTGGCAAAGTTACCGGTAGTTGTTGATAATTAATGTTCATCAAGAGTCAGCAAAATTACTGCAAACACAATTTGGTGCAAATACATACATGCAGGCAACCCTTATACCGGTACATATACATGTACATGTAGGGTCAGCTGATGTTGATTCTCTTTTGCTTGACATGTCTCATATTCTTGATTTGAGTATCTACCATAAATAGGCAATAGTGAAGATTCTTGTCCACAATTTTGTTCAAGTAACTGATCTGAAAATTTCAATATATCATACACTGTAAACTGTTATACACTGCAGACTTATTTTCTGTGCAGTCCACATGAATCTCTATTTGGTTACCTTGATAGCAGTGTCTCAGCTATTGACAGTGTACAAGTTAGAAAATGCACCTGAGATCAGTTCGACATCTGCACAAGCTATTTTCATAGAAAACAACCTACTGTACCTTCATAATCTACTTAGCAGTTGTTCTTTATTGCCACCTTAAAATCCCATCAAGGAACCTTGGGATATGCAGGGTCTGTGTCATCTTCAGATGACTTAGTTTTGATTGACAACTGAATTTTGGTCCATGACTGAAGTTAATCCATCAAATTAGACATATCAGATGCACATAGACTGTGCTGACAGTAGTTTCATACCAGGCATTTCAGCATGACTTGTCAGGGCTCAAAATTAACTTTTTTCCCTGGTAGTCCACTGGAGCTACCATGCATACCGGTAGAATAAGAAACTTTATTTTACAAATCAGGGCTATAGAAAATAGGAGGCAGCAGGCAAAAACAACCAGCTGTCAGCTCAATTTGCCGACTGTGAAAAAGTAGTTTTAGTAAAAAATTAGGACATTTTGCGAAAACTTAATGTGCACATACATGTACACTACTTGTAACCGCCTGAACTTTTAGTTTTGCCAACTGTAACCAAAAGTTTCTACATCCCTGTAAATACAAATTTAAGTTATAGACAACACATTTCACTTGCATTTGGCCAGTGGAGCTTTAAAGTTGATATTTTACTCAATGTGACTTGTGTATGAATAAATCTAAATGAAACAAATCACATTTATTGAAAGATTGAAAACCCAATAGTTTATTATTCAGATCCTTGTCAATTTTCCCAGCATTCACATGAGTGGTGTTGCTGATGACATCATCCAGTTGTTGCTGCAATAATCAACTCAACAGTTCAGGTCTGAAAGTTGCATTTCTTCTCGACATTCAGATCTGACATTACTCCACAAAGGTAGTGATGTGCGTTTCAAAATAAGGAAATCTGTGCTTATCTCATCCTCTGTTACAAATACCAAAGCGAAGCATTTGGGAAAAGGCACAGAGAGGACATGTAAAGTAAAGGCCTTGAGAGAAAAAATGAATGACAATTGTTCAAGAATTCATCAAAAATATTAATTCAAAGGCCACATTTGCATTGGTTGAGGTGAGACTGTACGTTCAAAGAAAACCGCACAAAATGTAAATGGAATTGAAACTGCTCTACGTTTTGGATAATTACTCTGAGATGAGTTGAAAATGATTGATATGCAGGAAACAGGAAATCAGTGATTTCAAAGTGATATCAAATTTCCTGTAGAATGGTTATCTTCAGTGGTTATACTGTACCATGTATGTCACATGAAAGGCTGACAGTGTTTTAAGTGATAGGGAACTGAAAGCTGCAATTTACTGAATGCTTAACATGAAATCAAGAAGAGTGTGCTGTTGGACATTTCAGTTTGTACAGCTTGGGTGGCAAGGTCTTGCTTGTAAAAAAAGCTAGACCCCTCCATCCACTACCCAAAAAAATGACATGCTCTTTGACAGGAAAAAAAAACATTACCCTCAGTACCGGTATATACACATTTTTGTACTCTATCATAGGATCATACCCTTGATCATACATAATTCTTCCAACTACATTAATGTGGCTAATTTTTTATGTTTGCCTGAAAGCGACATGTTTTGTGCTTCCGACCTTGCATGACCTTGCAATAATGTTACACAGATCCTTAAAGGTATACTGTCACCTGTCCAATTTTGCCACAGTTACCATGGAAAGAGAAAATCTAACCAATCACAGATTTTAAGCGGGTGCCCGCTTTTTAAAAGCAGCGCCCTCGCATGGGCATTTTGAATAGCAAGGAACGCCCATATATGGACATAGTTAGATTACAGGTGACTGTACCGGTATACCTTTAATGTGCTTTCAAATTTCAGCAATCATATCACAGAGCTGTAACTTACCGTACTCGTCCGAGTATAAGCCCCTGCTCGTGTATAAGCCCCCCTACTGATTTCAGAGGATTTTAGAAAATGCATTACATCCGTGTATAAGCCCCTACCCTAGTGTAACTCAAATACAGAAAGGTTAGGAGAGTATATTTGGTCATTTAACTTGGTAAAATTACTTTTAGATAATAAAGAAACTATTAAAAGATGTTAAAACAATGGGAAACTGGAGTTTCCTTGACAGCATCGTAAGGAAAATGACACGTTTTCCCACTATTATCTTGATTCTTTGACCCTGCTCACCCCCGTCGCCTAAATAGAATAGTCTCACTCACGGCAGCCATTGTTTATTTTCATTCACGGCCACGATGTTTTTCATTCTCTAAACATGCCGTTTCTTTTGTTTGAAGCAATTATCCTTTCATTTGTGAAGACTTTTGCTGGTGACTATTACAATTTTCACTGCTATGTTGTTGTTTCCACACGATGTAGACAGTTTGATACTGGAATATTGAGTTGCCTTTCCGTGTAGGCAGTGCATGCCTGTTCACATTACATGTACTGTTGATCAGCAGCATGTATGACGTCTTTGTTTCAAGTTTGGATTTTTTTTTGACGCTAAAATTTCACCAAAATGTCACGTCTGTGTTCAGAGATTGTACAATCAATTTCTTTTGATGTGTAAGTCGATTTTGAAAGCGATAGAATGATTGAGTGGTGTTGAAAAAAATCGTGCATAAAATTAGCATAAATTAAGCGTCCATGGCAGATAACATGGGGTTGCTCGAGTATAAGCCCCTCCCCTAGTTTTACAGCTGTTTAGTGTTGCCCAACCGGGGGCTTATACTCGGACGAGTACGGTATTTTCAAGCGTTTGCCACAAAATTCTACAAAACTTGACATTTGGCTACATTATCATACATGTAAGTTGTTAAAGAGAGAAAATTTTACTGGTGAATGACATTCTAATCAAACATCAGGATAGGAATTCATAAAGGTGATATTGCAAGTTAGTAATGTCATTGTTGGCAGCCATGATACACCAGTACATGCAAATTATCTACATTATTTTATCAGTTTTCACCATTACACTTACAGAGGGGATGAACACGGGATTGGGAGAGCTGGAGGATTTAAAAAAATTGTTGCTGGTCATTTATAGGGAAAAAATGTCCACCCAGAAAAAATGTTTCAAGGAAGGCTGTAAAAAAATTGTGCCATGTACCGGTACCTTAAGACAGCAGATTGTGTCAGCTGTACATGTATGGTGGTAACTCCTACCGTACCCAGCTTTCATAGAGTACTACCTAGCTTTCATAAATGGGTTGATAATTAATCTGATGCTTGGGATATATGGTATGAATGGGTTAGTTGAAAGTTACAAGGAGAAACCTGAGAATGCTTGGATGTGTACTTGTATAATGTTATTTGCAAGTTATTTACAAATACCGGTACATTACTGCTAGTTATCAGATAATGTCAATGTTTGTCAAATATCAATTAAATGTGTATGTTATGCGCTGGTATGTTAAAGTTGAATATTTTATCCTGAACCGGTGTTTACTGCAAAAGAAAGTACTGGTAATGCCACTGACATTGTTGTAGGTCATTTGATAAAATATATTTAATGAAGAAAACAAAACCTTCACATGCAACTCAAAGCTCTGTAAATAATTTTGTTTTGTGATATGCATTGCACATGTAATTGCATTAGCTCCAGTATTCTGTCACACGTGTTGACTTTGCCTTTTGGTTGAAATTGTAAAAGATATGACCTATAAACACTTTCAACACCCTGACAGGTTAAAAATAATATATATTATTGCATGAATACATGGGTTTGTGTGCCTGAGAGCAGGTGACAATTCACCAGACACAAGGAGGAGTAATATCTCAAGAATGATGTTTTGATGATCGTAAGTGATATGTGAAGAAAATATGTTAGGATCAAAGCTAGTATGTAATATAAAATCCTGATCAACTACAAGCATTCTAGCAAGTCATAGACAACGCAGTGTGACAGCCATTAATTCTTTTCCTGCCAAGTTCATATTTCACCATCAGGTCAAGTTGATTAAAACTAGTAAAGCAAAACATGTCCCATATGGTGCATTTGAACAAAGATATGAAGATTTGAAGGTCCCTGAAGACAGAGCTACATGTACTGTAGACATGAAATTTACAAAGCTGCTATAACAAGTGGGTGAAAAAATTCACATGGTTTTGGCTCAATACCACTTATAACTGACTTGGCAGATAGGAAGTGATAGTGTTTGAGAGGTAAAGGGTTAAACTTAATATGTACCGCGTACTAGCTGCCATCCCTAATGTTCAGATATTGCTCATGCTCTTGCCATATGGAGGCTGTGAATCTCGCTTGCTGGTACAGGTATGTTGCAGGGGTTGTTACATATATGAGGCGCGTCACGCAAAAAGGTACCAAACGACATTGTCATGCAAATGAGCCAGCAGCACTTTAGAACGTCACACGTAACGTAGGCATGTTCGCGGCGCGGTAGAATGTTGGCGGGATTATTAATTAGATGGAACGTCCAGTGTCATCTGCTGCAAGCTCTTTCGTTGATAGTTCAACATGGCAGGCACTAGTGATGGCGATAGCTTTTTTGTAGTCGATACTGTATTACAAGATACAGTAAACCAGTATTCTCAGGAAATTTTAGAAGGTTCACAAGATGACAACTATGATAGCCTGAGTGATGTTTCTGAGGGCGAGGTCAGGGTCGACCCGGAAGTTCAACCGTCGATCAACATCAATGACACTGATAGTGAAAACGAAGTGGACGAAGCAGAAGCAAATTCACAAGAACTTGTTGAGGATTATCTGAATACCTTAGATGGCCAGGATCATGCTTCACAAGGTGGGGAAGTCGACGTTTCAAGCAAGGACATTGTATTAAATACCTTTGAACGAGCTTGTGGATGTAATAACAAGTGCTATCGTCTACTGAACGTCGACCGTGTCTACGAACATCGCCTTCAAATGCTCGAGTTTGACAAAAACGAAAAAGAAATTCTGGTTCTTTCAAAACTCCAAGGTACATAGTATGGAATATACTGCAGACTCCACAAGACGAGGGAAGAGGCAAAAATCGCGATTTCGGTACGACTTTGAAGGCCTTGAAGTGTGTCGAACAGCCTGGCAGTTTATTTACGTTGTGGGTAGGTAAACTCAGTCATTGCAGTCAATAGGATTAATTTATAAACTGTGTTGGATTGAGTGTCATTGCTCATAACAAAGTGTAAAATCGGCTCTTCAACAAAAATTTTAATTTTACTTGTGTGACAACGACAGGCACCTTTAGCTTTAGTATTTCAGAACTGTTCAGCTTGAGGTGACATTTTAAGGCCGAGTTCAGCAGCCATGATTTTTTCAAGTGGCTAGAGCGTATAGAGTCTAGCCAAACCCTTGACCCCATGCCCTTGTTGAAGTTGTTCAATGTCTGTGCCATCAAGGCCGAGTGATAATATTTTTTCACGTATGAAAATAATTTGTCAAGATCAGGTTTTACGAGAACGGTAAATCATTGATTTAATTGGTATATTCACATTCAGGGCATTGACATTTGAAAAACTTTCAAATGTCTGTGATGGATTCTGATCTACGCGTAGGTTTTAGGTTTAAAAAAGATTGTGTCAGTATCACAATTACAACCTAAATGTTTTGTCAGATTAATACAAAGAAAATTATCTAGATTATCCTAGGTTCATGTCCAACCTGAATGATAATGTAATATGAAATCAAAATATCAGTGAACACATACATTCTTAAAGTTAAGTCTCACAGTTACATTTTTGTACCATTGATGTATTTTGTATCACTTCATCACCCTCAGGCAATAAGCAATTTAGAAATCTGAAGAAGCACTATGTTGAACACGGTGTTTGTGCCAAGAAGACATGGAAACAAAGGGAGAAGGCCTCCAAATGCATTTTCATTTGAGGTAAATATTTTCAGAAAGCTTATTTTAATGCAACATTGTGATCTTGCAGAAGGACACTTGAAGGGTGTTTGGAGTTACAGTTTCACGTTCATGTTTCATAATTCATTGAAAAAACATTTTTTTCATCTCCCATTATATTTTATTGTTCTACATGTATGTCATGTTTGAATAACAAGGAACTACAATTGAAAGTGCTGTAAGTGCTAATGTGTTTTGATATATACTGTTTTGGTGTATTAAGGTTTATCCAAGTTGCTATGACTATATTGTTTTTCAAAAGTACAAATGTGTATTTATGCATCTCACAGTTTTAGCATATTGCCAAACAAAATGCAAAACAATTGTCCTTCAATATATTACAGATCAAGATCTGCTTGATATTTCCAGATATACTATACAAACTCTTCAAATGTTCCAATTCAATAGTATGTACAATAACTAACTGAGTTAGGTTCAGCTTTAGAAATGTTTTATGACAGAAACCCCATGTAAATAAATTGTAATACCAGGCTGGTCATGATGTGTTTGCTGATCAAT
Organism: Ptychodera flava; assembly: GCF_041260155.1. Classification (NCBI taxonomy): domain Eukaryota; kingdom Metazoa; phylum Hemichordata; class Enteropneusta; family Ptychoderidae; genus Ptychodera; species Ptychodera flava. Next base: position 2,522,369 of record NC_091939.1, on the reverse strand, counting down.
TTTTCTTCATAATACCACATTTTGTTTCAGTAACAAAGAAATATAAGGCATCTGACATGAACTGAACATTGAACTAATTTTTCATGCAAACAACATACAATATGTAAACTGTAAGAGTTTGTATTTTTATTATTCACATGTAGACACTTCGCAAGGCTGTGCAATTTATTCAAAGCTTCGCTCAGTCAAACGGTATTCCTATGGAAGCCGCGCCAAGTGGCCATGACTCACACCCACCTGTATACTTACCTGCAAATTCAAGGAAAGAAGACATTCACATGAGCTACAAGCAAACCTGTGAAGCTGAAGGTGATCAATATGTTGGACTCACACTATTCAAGAATCTTTAGAGAGAGAGTGTACTGCACATCAAAATACTGACTCCAGGAACTGATATTGGCCCAAAATGTGAGCATTTCAGACAAAAGGTATCACATGCAAGAACTGAGGTTGAAAAAGTAGAAGCAGTGACTGAATTCTCTAGACATTTAAAGATAGCAAAACAAAAGCGTGAAGTTTACTTGAATTGCACAAAACAAGCAAAGGAAGAGCTAGATAACCAGGTAGTGAAAATGGTGACCCTTGTTCAGTCAATTAACACAAAGTCCATTACACTTTTGATTTTGCTCAGAGTATTTTGATCCCTCATTTATCCAATCAAATCAGTCCATTTTATTTCTTATCTCTCAGGAAAATTCATTTATTTGGTATTGACAATGAAGGTACATCAAAGCAGGTGAATTACCTCTTAGATGAGAGTCAAACAATTGGCATAGATGGTACAAAATCTCATGGACCAAATACTGTAATTTCCATGTTACACCACTATTTGAGTACATACAGTGTTGGTGAGAAAGGTGCTATTTTTCATTGTGATAATCGTGCTGGACAAAACAAAAATAAAACAATGATACACTATCTTTTGTGGAGATGTGCTGTAGGTCTACATGACAATGCCACATTAGCCTTTATGGAAGTTGGTCACACAAAGTGTATAAATGATGCTTGTTTTGGTTTATTAAAGAAATTGTATAGACGTTCTGATATTTATAGTTTAGCTGAATTGGTTAATGTTATAAATTAATCAGCAAAGTGCAATACTGCTGATGGGTATCAATTACCAACAGATGATGCACCAAGATTTCAGTGGTATGATTGGGTGGATTTTTTCAGTCAGTTTTTTTTACCACTTCGGGGTATTTACAAATTAGTGTTTTTAAGTTTACCAAGTCAGAGCCAGGTGTTGTGTTTGTGAAAGAACAACTAAACAGTGATGAGGTAAAGTATGATCTCAGAAAGAGGGGTGTGCAATTGCCTTTGAATTCACAACATTTACCAGATATGCTTATCCCACCTGGTTTGAGTGTTCAAAGGAAACGGTATTTGTACAGTAAGATCAGACAGTACATTCCAGATCATTTGAAGGATACAACCTGTCCCAGGCCATAGAGTATTTTCAGATGTGTCCTGGACATCACATGAAACTTTATCTAGTTTTATATAGCAGTGTTTATTACAATTGAAATGAATTGTTATCAGAGTATCTTAGTGTGTTTAAGATAGAACGGTATTGACAGTCATTTTGTAAATGAAAATTACTTTTCTGTTTTATTTTATTCAATTCTAGTGAACTTGAATGGTGATATACTGGTCCAAGGTTTATTGAGACAGTGGTATAATGTATGCATAGTGAAAATGTACTACACAACGTCTTTATATGTACCATAATATGTCTTTACATGTGCCACACCTTGTATTTACTTGTATTGTCAGATGAATGAGTTTAATCTTCATACATTTAGAGCAGCATTGGTTGTTTGTCAGCGTACACACGTACACACCAACCATGGCAACCAACATCAGGGTCACAGGTATGATCATAAAGTAAAATGTTGAATTGACTTGACTAATCATAAACTGTATTGTAAAATTTGAACAGTTGATGTACTCATAGTTTCAAGTATGAGTTTTGTTCATTGTGTGATATTTAATATAGGTCTCAGACCAGTTTAAATGTATAACTTGTCTCTGTCAATTTCTCATGGACACACATATCAAACTTTTCCTTAATTTCCTTACTTTTTCTGATGAGGCTGAAAGTTGTATTTTTGCTAAACTTTCATGTGGGCAAATGTTGTGTTTGACCAAGAAAGTACATTCAACTGAAACACATATTTTCAACATTAATATTTCCAGTTCACTACTGTGTTCAATACTTACTGTTTGTGGAATTCAGACAGCCTACTACAGTTTATCACAAACACAAACAGTGAACAGCTGTCATTGACCTTGATGTGATGGAGGAGGAGTTACACAGCGCCCTCTATAGATCAAAAAGTGTTTGTGAAGACTGTCACAGAATCAATCATTTACACAATAATGTACATTTGAGGTCAATTCATCAATTTCATACACATAAGTCTTGCACATAAAACATCAAGTGCTAAATCAGTTATAAAAGTACCTGTAAACATCAAGGGGGAACAACACACTTGACTTTCAGTTTCCATTCACACTTTCAGTGTTAATCACATCTAATTGGGAATGAAAAGGCATCCTCAAAGTAAAAACATAAGCATTATCTTCACATGACTAGGTGTAGTTTATAGTTATTTTGAAATTGATTTCTCTCTTCTCATAGCTGATATGAATAAAAAAAATCAAATAGCAAGTTTTTATAAAGCAAGAGTTGTAAGCAACCTCAAAAAAGTAGACCTGTGCCCCTGTATATGATAATGGAATAATCCTGATAAGAAAATAATCACTTTATACTGCATTACATTGGAATAAATAAAGGAAATAAATCTATGGCAAAGGATTTGTTATTCATAAATGCTTTATTCACTCAGCTAACCACTTGGTATCTGATGAAGCTTCACCTTGAGTAAAGAAACCATTATTATTTCTTAATGATTAACCTAGGGAGCCAAATTTTAAAGTACATTTTTGCCAAGTTAGGGAGCCCTAATCTTACAGAAGAAACATATCTTATGAAAGCTGAAAAAGTGCATTTTATAATATACAAAAAACTCAGAATTGATATTTTTGACCATTAGGTACCTTTTTGCGTGACACGTCTCATATATATATATATATATATATATATATATATATATATATATATATATATATATATAATATTATATATATATATATATATATATATATATATTATGACAGAACCCCATGGCCGGTGAGTGCAAGCGCGCCGTACTAGCGGTATTTGCACGAGTGCTGCGGTGTATTCGGCGGCAGTCCTTTCACGAGCAAAGCGAGTGAAAGGACAGCCGAATACTCCGCAGCACGAGTGCAAATACCGCTAGTAGGTACGGCGCGCGTGCACTCACAGAGCATGGGGTTCTGTTATTATTAAATATGTTCTGTCTTTTATTTGCATCATTTACGAGAGAATCGACAATTAGTCAAGCGTACTACTTGTCTGTCAAAGCTTCGGGGCGACCCTGCGGAGTTATATAAGATTGACATTTCTGTAATGAGGCATTGAATCAGCTTTCACTTTTCATTGGTCAACGCCGCCACACCCTCTATTTTGATTGGCTAAACTATTGTTTACTTGTTTATCAAGGATGACGTAAGAGGAACGTCGAAGGGCTCGAACTTCGAAGTCCGCTTGCGATCGCTCACACGTACACATACGTAGCAACATGCCATAGATAGCCAAACGAAGAGAACTTTGAACATGGAACGCTTTTGATTTTTTCACATTTTGAGCTTGAAATTCTTCTAAATGATCGATACAAATAACAGTTTGAAGATTTTACGGGAAATTTAAGAGTAAGATACGGCAAATGTAACTTGTCGAACGATCAAATTTCAGTGTTTACAAGCGCTCACTGTTATCAGTAGCATGTAGCAGGACACACAAGCACAGAATAAACTGCATGCAAAAGTGACATTCTATTGTAAACAGGGAATATCCGCGCCGGTGAGAAAACTACAGGCAAAACGACTCTGAAAATGTTAACTATTTAATTGGCTCCGCTGCGCCCGCAGTTACGTGTGTTTCGATGTATGATGGCCGCCGTGGTACGGGGTACGGCGGCCACCGTGCATTCATGGAGCTAGAAACGGACGTCGCCCGTTGTCAATGTTTTTGCTTCGCTGACAAACAAACTGCTCTTCCGGATACTAAAAATCATCCTCACACTATAATAAGTACATGCAATTTTCTTTGTCGTAGTTTTTAATCTGTAATGTCATGCATTTTACTATGACGAGCATCGAACAAAAGTGAAATGAAATCTTGTAGACGACATTTTTTGTGTTTACAAACAAAAATAGTTCCGGGTCAAAGTTGGTAAATACTCATTAACATAAAGGTATGGCATAATGTTTTTAGTATTGCACTGCAGTGCAAATACCGTTAGTACCGCGCGCTTCGATGCAAGTAATCTGTGGTACATATGTAATATATATATATATATATATATATATATATATATATATATATATATTTAAAATATACCATTTTTGACCATTAGGTACCTTTTTGCGTGACACGTACTATATATATATTATATATATATATATATATATATATATATATATATATATATATATATATATATATATATATTATATATATATATATTTACCATTGAGAAACAATAGAATTTTGTGTGTGCTAAAAACGCCGTATGGAGCACCCGTTCCATAACACAAACAGTTCCAGGCGCCCCATCCCCTGGACTGTATCTGCCTGTTCACTGTTGAATGGTTTCAAGGGACCCATTGGAGTACGGTATGCCAGAACAAGTCTCGCGCGCGCTCTGTACTCACGCACGTGTGTAGTGCACACTCCAAAACTTGCAGAAGCATGTTCGAGATAGCGTTTCACACTGGCACAATAAAATCTGAAGAAAAATTGTTGACATTGCACGAATGTGTGCACTGTGAGCAGTTGTTATTTAAATCATTGTTGAGCTAATTTATCTTAGAAATGTTGAGGCCATTTGGTGACAATATGTAACCAGTTTTTTATTACCTTCTCGTGTCTATTTATAGACAGAGAAGGTATTAGAGTTGAAAACCAATATGCTGCTGTCAAGAACTTCCGTCTGTCAGACTTCCGTCTGTCAAGATCCGTTGACGGCATGCCATTGTAATGGGTCATATCATAAACTGGTGGGGGTGTTCATGGCTCAGGTTGAGGTGTGGGAGAACGATTTTGAGCTATGACAAAATCAAAAGGGACTTAGCGGCATAGCCACAGTGTTAAGCTTTCTCCAAGGTTCTTAGTTGACTACAATCTATTACAGACTACTGAGCTGACGTTAGGGGTACTCACTTTGTGTTTGCTCACTCTGTGAGCGCTAGTGTTTGGTACTGAGTTGCGTGGATATCCCCTCATGGCGTCACGTGATCTGGGCCTGTTGCATAATCTGCAGAGATGATCATATGCCTCCGAGTCTGAAAACTGTCATTGTGTAAGCCTGTCGGCATTTTCCTTGCATTTTTTCTCATTTAATTTTGCAAAATATCGGCGAGTACCTCAATATTTCAAGATAACCCTTTCTTCCCAATCGTTTCCTGGAGTTTCAGAGTCATATGAACGAAAATGAGTGAAAGTTTTAGACAGGAAAATCGGACGTCGGCCATGTTCAATGTTTACAGTACAATCAGAAGTTTAAGTGGAGGAATTAACCAACAAACACAGGAGTGTTCATGATGCCCGCCCTCTAGAGGCAGACCCTCCTATATGAAGTACCACATTTGATGCTTGTGGAAAGCTTGACCACACAATGGAGCATTTAAACTTTTAGAAAATGACAAACTGAATAAGAAGGTATTCAGAAAATGTCAAATACTGAGGAAAAATGCGCAAATATTCAAAATAAACAGGTTAACTGATTGGTCAGCTATAAAAAACAATGAAAATGTTTATGATCAAAAGTTTTTGAGATGCGCACATTTTAACAAATACAGAAATTATTAACATTATAAATATAAGACCAAACTATTTTTTCAGGGATGGGACAGGTTGGAAATGAGGGGTGAGAGACAAAGGCACTCCTATTGCTGCATGTGGATGCAGCCACACCATTTCATTTACAGCATACTTATTCACTGTGTTGTGTTCAAGTTCCATATTGTACTGACTGTCATACAAGGATAACATAAGCAAATCAAATCAAATTAGAAAAGGATCAATGCTGTTGTGTGGATTTTGCTGAACATGGCTGATATTTCGCCCTATATATTTGGTATCCAGCAAAGGCATATTTTGATGTAAAGTCAAAATTAACACTACATTGCTGACAATATATTTACCGTTTCTGCATGAATTTTTTTTTTTAAATTATAGTATATTAGTACTTCAAACAGATTAACAGTTATCGTGATGTCAACCATAATTTACATCACAAAGACTAATTCTGCCAATTTTTTTTGTTTTTCAGTCATTTTATAAATTTGCACTGCACAAGATGATTGAACAAATTGCAATGTTTGAATTTGTAAACTCAAAGAATAAAAATCCTTTGGTCACAAATTGAATTATTTTTTGAAAAGAAATTTACTCTTAAACACTTTTAGCATATATTCTTTACACGGTCATGTATTTCAAGGAAAATATGCCTATTAAAACAGTAATTTCTTCACTTTCAATTTTTTTTCAATACTATGACAATTATCAGCCATGAGGTTTTACAAACACAAGACCAGATAAGCGTTTTTCATCATTTCCACAGGACTCTTTGGAAAATCCATTAAAAACAGTTAAAAGTGACTGGAAATGATCACTTGGTATACATTTAATTTACAGATGCCAGGTTGTGTATTTCACATGCACTCAGGTCAGTAAGGAAGTGCGTCATTACTATTTTGGACTGTTAATTCTTATTTCTGAATTGTTTAACTTTTTTCCACATTGAACTATCTTTAGGCAGTTTATACAGTAGCTTAGAATTTTCTTTGATTGATGTATTTAATCATCTTTTGGGTTCTTTGGGTCCATATCCCACCTCATGCCCCTACATCATCAACTATTTACCAACAACTCCATGCCAACAACCAATTACCTGACCTGGCCACACATTAGAGAAGGTACAGCGTCATTGACGGTATTTTTCCATATTGACTCTTTTTCTTGCGAAGCGTGTGATCTTGTATATTTATTTTCATAATCCCTCTTATTAACCCTTGACTACCTTGAACGCCGGATATATCCTGTGCCATATTGAATTACCATATACCTTTGTGCCGGAAATATCCGGCACAGTTATAGGCGTATTTGCTTCGTTTTTGTTCCCTAAAAATCCTAATTTTGGCATTGGCACGCAGCGCGACTAAGATAGATGTATTCCGACCTGGTCTGAATGTGATTGTGCCCCGTACGTCGAGTACGGCCAAAATCTGGAAGCAAATGTTGTGACCCATGACCTTGACCGTGAAAGATCAGGCTGATCACAGAAGCGTCATGCTGATTGTTAACAGTTTTCAAAATCTTAAACAGGTACATCTATAAATAAAGCGTGAGAGATAATGCCATGAAAATTGCAACTGTACCGGTATTCAAATTGCTTCATTTTATGGATTCAAAACACATCTTGATGCTTCAAATATTCTTCCCCAGCATATTCTTCACCAACTCTAGCCACATGAGTCATGTGACCAGTCACGTGACCTGGTACCACCACTTATATAGTGGTTCAGATTGTACTACCGATTTTTGTCAGTGATCTTATGTTTCTTTGTGTGTTTGTTTTTACTGTTTATTGGACCTGTAATTTATTTGCCTTGAATGATAATGATTGCTGGAATCGATTTGATGTCATATTATATATGAGAAAGTGGGAAATTTCATGCTGATTCAGAAAATATATGGTTTATTGGTACTTACTTAATTTTACTCTAAGCAGTGTTGATGCAATGACCACACCCCAGATTTTATCAATATTTATTAAGGAATACATTGGCGTTGGTAGTCAAGGGGTTAAAACGTCGTGAATGGTGTGTTGATTTTCGTTGAAATGAATTGCGATGGTAGTTTTAGTTTGAGTCTCATTGTTGATAGATGGTTATTGAATCTTTGGCGAAAATTCTATTTCAGTTTCTCAAACATACTGTTTTTTGCATCTGTTGCATGTGATTATATAAACCAGGTTTTTGGATTTGCAAGTTATGTTATGTTTGGATGGTGTAAATAGTGTTTGTTACGTGATTTTGAAATTGTGTGGCGTTAGTGGAGTACTTGCAAATGTTGCAACTCAGGGTTCTCCTCAGCCCAAAACAGCGTCGTGGCCCGTGACGCTATTGTTCAAGCCCGCGACACTTTCGATCTCACCCTACGCTATCATTGTTACCCGCGAAGCTATGAGGTTCACCCACAAAATGTTCACAATGGCACCGACTGGTCAACTTCTGTACGATGACACGAACAGAAGACAGATTATTTGTAGCTTCTTTGTTTTACAATGTCAGTAGTTATTACTCCTTTTAATTTGTATGAAAAGTGTTAACAACAGAAAAATTTCACACGTCCCACCCTTGACGGTACCGGCGGCAGTTAACTCCACCAAGGCGTGAAGCCATCCACAGAAATTGTAAAGGACAGAAGAAAAAATTGATATACAACAGTAGCCAAAAGACAGCATAAGTCAGTGACGATTTCCGCTCTTAATTGAAGAAATATTTTCAAATCAAACTGATTACATAATCCCTAGATACAGAAGTGGCAATTTGGTGAAATACATCTGTTTGACTCACATCTTGAAATAAAAAGTAAACTTGGAACGAAGACATTATGTATGCTGCCGATACCTTCAGCTCAAAAAAGCGTACACCCCTCCAGCCCTTTTTGGAGCAGATGTGGCAGATGCATAACGCCAGGCAATATGGAATGCCAGTTTTTGTGTGCCTTGGGTGAGGAGAAGTGAAGAACAAATATTGATTGGTGTCAGTCGGCTTTTTGTAAAGGTCTGTTTCTATATAACCATCTGGGCCACATGCTGTATAACAACAAGAAGTGTTAGAAATGGTTCAGTGAATTTGACTGTAGGATGAATGTTGTTGATACCGGTATGGAATCAACATCATCACATTACAGGAAGGCTCCATTAACTTAGGAATACCCTACTTCCCTATGAGGATCAATGTCACAGACCTGCCTTTCCTACAATGGCACTACAATGGACCAGCTTGATTAGATAAACATAACAATGGAACATTCACACCTGAGGGATTAAAAGTCTCCTATTTGTCACCCGAGTTGGTCAGCAAGGACTCGGGTTTCAGGTACCATGCAAGTTAATGCAGTCTTCCCCTAATGAATAAATCCTGCCCAGTCAAGTGGTTTGTGAGGCGTTTGTGCTAAGATTTTTTATTCCAGTTGGTTCATGAAAATATCTGCTTAACTTGGGGCCATCTTTTGACCCATCGCTGTACAAATATTTGTACATAATGTCGACCATTGATACTGAAATTTTTGTTATGCAAAATGAGGGTAAGCAATTTGATTATGGTTTTCGTTAGCAGGTTCTTTTCTTTTCTGGTTTTCTAGGGAAATTCACGTGCCTTGATTCCCTCATCAATAGGAATGTTAGAGAAGAGCTCTAGACGTTACATAAAATGATGCCAAGGTACTTCCTTTTGGAACTTTCCCCAGGTTTTTGAGTCTGTTTAGATAGTGAGTTGTATCACACACACATATATGTTATTTAATGTATGTGCCTGTATTTTATTCCATGTTCTGGTAATTTGAAGCACTTATTTTCAGTACCAAATGCCTGTGTTTCTTGTTGTAACTACAAACTTTGCTTACAGTGTTTTGCTTAAACATGTGTGTGTATTTTATTCCAGAACACTCAAGGCAGTTCAGTAAGCTCAACAAGAAACATGATGGCACATACAGAAGAGACGTCGTTTTTCTGCAAAGTGTGTGGTATGGGTTTTTCAAAGAATGGAGATCTCAAAAATCACATCAGGACACATACAGATAAACAGCGATTTGTCTGCAAGGTGTGTGGCAAGGGTTTTACACAGAATGGAAATCTTAAAGCTCACATCAGGATTCATACAAATGAAAACTGTTTGTCTGCAAAGTGTGTGGCAAGGGTTTTACACAGAATGGAACTTTAAAAGGTCACATGAGGACACATACAAGTGAAAAACCGTTTGTCTGCAAAGTGTGTGGCAAAGGTTTTACATGGAATGCAACTTTAAAAGTTCACGTAGGGACACATACCGGTACAAATGAAAAGCCATTTGTTTGCAAAGTGTGTGGCAGTGCTTTTGCAAGGAATGAAACTTTAAAAAAGCACATCAGGTCACATACAAACGAAAAACCATTTGTCTGCAAAGTGTGTGGCAAGGATTTTACATGGAATGGAACTTTAAAAATCACATGAGACACATACAAATGAAAAGCCATTGTTTGCCAAGTGTGTGGCAATACTTTTGCATTCAAAGGAACTTTGAAACGTCACATCAGGTCACACACAAATGAAAAGCCATTTGTTTGCAAAGTGTGTGGCAAGGGTTTTACATGTAGTGGAACTTTAAAAGATCACATGAGGACACATACAAATGAAAAACCATTTGTTTGCAAAGTGTGTGGCAAGGGTTTTGCACATAATGGAACGCTCAAAGATCATATGACGATACATGCAAATGAAAGGCCATTTGTCTGCAAAGTGTGTGGTAAGGGGTTTAAATGTAGAGGATATCTCAGACAACACATGGGGACACATACAAATGAAAAGCCATTTGTTTGCAAAGTGTGTGGCAAGAGTTTCAAAGAAAATAGAACTCTCAAATGTCATATGACAAAACATACAAATGAAAGGTCATTCGTCTGCAAAGTGTGTGGTAAGGGGTTTACATGTAGAAGATATCTCAGACAACACATGGGGACACATACAAATGAAAAGCCATTTGTTTGCAAAGTGTGTGGCAAGTGTTTTCAAAAGAGTGGACTTCTCAAAATTCACATTAGAGTACATACAAAGGAAAAGCCGTTTGTCTGCAAAGTGTGTTGCAAGGCTTTTGCACAGATATCACATCTTACAGTTCACACCAGGATTCACACAAAAGAAAAGCCATTTGTCTGCAAAGTGTGTGGCAAGGGTTTTACAACAACAACAAGCTGTAAACGTCACATTAGGACACATACAAATGAAAAGCCATTTATCTGCAAGATGTGTGGAAAGAGTGTTACAACGAAAGCTAGTCTTAACGCTCACATGAGGATTCATACAAATGAAAAACAATTTTTTTGCAAAGTGTGTGGCAAGGATTTTGCAAAGAACAAAACTCTTAAAAATCACATCAGGACACATACACATGGAAAGCCAATTAACTAAGCATGTGCCAAGGCACGTTTGCTGGTAACTTAGTTTAAAATGCCAAGATCACCTAAGGACGTGTACAAAATAAAAACCATAGTTGGATGCAAAAATATAAACCCTATGCTAGTTCAAGGATCTCTATTGGTTCCCCATATGAAACATACATCTAAGGTCATTAATGCTCTGTGTAGGATCTTTGTAGGATCTAAAGTTTCTATCAGGCACAAGCTGTAAAATGTTTTAAAGAGGCGCTACAACCAACACAGCCTATTTTGCTCAAAATTTACTTTTTTGCAAATATTCATTCAATTTTAATGAGTTTGTCGACCCAAGATTAAAATATTGGTTGGGTTCACCTTTTAGCTTGTCAAGCAGTCATAAGTTGCGTGATAAGGAAGTGTTAATTTATGCAAATGTATGCAAATCACTCGAGTTTCTGACTTCTTTTTTCTTCCTATTTCAAAATTTACAAAGAATTTGAGTCTACTTTGGTTGGTCAAATTTTCTGAAATTTTCACATTATGTTCTTCAACTGCTATGATAAAAAATGAGTATTTTGTTTGGCAACACAGTTCTTACATTTTGACTAAGAGGCCTTTTAAATTTACTAATCATGATTTTGATCACTTTTATTGAGTGTCATTAATACCAAAGTTTAGGTTTTTTTACCCCAAATATACATCCACATCGTCCTTTGAGAAATCTACTGCTACGATACTAAACTGTAGAGTCTCTGTTTTTTGAAAATATATAGTGTAAAGGGGTTTCCTTGTCATCTTTGATGAGAAATATTGCTCTGAAAAATCTGTTGGCAACATGCAGCTCCACCTTTAGGGTCACTGTGGCTGCTAAGCTGATTTGATGATGCGTCATGATGCAGGGCAAACCCGCTTGACGCATTGAAATTAAAATAATTTGATGCATCACTAATGCGGCTGTAAAAAGTCTGCCAATGTCAAGAAATGCTCTGTGGAATCTTAAAGGGAGAGAGTCGCCCATTTTTCATGAATTTTGTTTGATACGAAATACTACTTATATTGTTTGACATGTTGAAAGATGGTGAATGAATGGGTGACCATGCATATATTCAATCCCGATTTTAGACAAATTAAGGTAGTATGCACCTCGAAAGTGAAAGGCTTAAACTTTTGCTTTAACTTTCCTCAAGGAATCTTTCAATCATTCTCTTTCAAAATCAGGAATAAAAATAGGGAGTCACCATGCAAATTTTGGTACTAGAGAAACAAATTCCTCAAGATTTACCGATATTAGAAATTCAAAATGGTTGCCATCCCTGTGTTAACTCTAGGGAGAAAAATAAAAATTTTCAAATTTTGAAAAACTAAGCTGGTGAAAAGTTTTCTTTTACCAAGAGCTTTAAAATGAACCCCCACATGTGGTGTATCAGAAGAGATTTGTAAAAGTTTGAGAGTCCGAATGTCTGTCCCTGAGGTGCGTTCTACCTTAAATGAAACCATGGCAAAAATGAGTTAATCGTCATGACCATTAATTCATTTTTGTGATGGTTTCATGTATTGTGTCTAAAACGGAGGTCGAATATATGAATGGTCACCCATTAATTCAGTATCTTTCAACATGTCAAACAATATCAGTAGTATCTCGTATCAAACAAAATTCACGAAAAAATGGCCGACTTTGTCCCTTTAATTTACACAGATGATATGTTTTCCTGTAGTCAAGTGCAGCCAACAGAGCTATTCATCAAAATAGCTATTCCGGGAGCAATTTTTGAGAGGAGGGGAAATTTTAATTTTGCTTGGGCAGGGGATTTATTAGTCCCCACGGACACCGTCCGGGGGACTTATAGGTTTGGTCGTGTCCGTGCGTGCGTCCGTCCGTTCACGCAGCAGATATCTCAGAGATGCAAGGAGCGATTTCATTCAAATTTGGTACAAGAATTACTTCATATGTCATACAGATGCACGTCAATTGTTTTGTGATACGATCCAATATGGCCGCCAGGCAGCCATTTTATTACGATGTTTTCATGTACAGAGCCATAACTCAGACATGTTTCAACCGATTTTATTCAAAGTTTGTACAAGGACATTGACTAATGTCATAGATATGCACGTCAATTTGTTTTGTGATACAATCCAATATGGCCACCAGGCGGCCATTTTGTAACATTTTTTCATGTACAGAGCCATAACTCAGACACGTTTCAACCGATTTGTATTCAAAGTTAGTACAAGGACATTGACCAATGTCATAGATATGTAAGTCAATTTGTTTTGTGATACGATCCAATATGGCCGCCAGGCGGCCATTTTGTAACGATTTTTCATGTACAGAGCCATAAGTCAGGCATATCTCAACCGATTTTATTCAAAGTTGGTACAAGGACATTGACCAATGTCATAGATATGCACGTCAATTTGTTTTGTGATACGATCCAATATGGCCGCCAGGCGGCCATTTTGTAATGATTTTTTCATGTACAGAGCCATAAGTCAGGCATATCTCAACCGATTTTATTCAAAGTTGGTACAAGGACATTGAACAATGTCATAGATATGCACGTCAATTTGTTTTGTGATACAATCCAATATGGCCGCCAGGCAGCCATTTTCTAACGATTTTTTCATGTACAGAGCCATAAGTCAGGCATATCTCAACCGATTTTATTCAAGTTGGTACAAGGACATTGACTTATGTCATACATATGTACGTCAATTTGTTTCATGATATGATCCAATATGGCTGCATGGCACTTTTTCGTGTCCTTAGCCAAAACTTGGGCACTTCTCAACTGATTTTATTCACCGATTTTATTTAAACTTAGTACAGGGACATCGACCTATGTCATACATATGCACATTGATTTGTTTTGTGATACAATCCAATATGGCCGCCGTGTGGGCATTTTTTCAGATTTTTTCATGTCAGGAACCATAACTCAGACATGTATCAAGCAAATTTATTCAAAGTTGGTACAAGGACATTGACTTATTTATACATATGTATGTCAATTGGTTTCACGAGATGGTCCAATATGGCCACATGGTAGCAATTTTGTTATGGTTGTTTCATGTCGAGAGCCATAACTCTGGCAAGTCTCAACTGATCTTATTCAAAGTTGGTACATGTATATTGACTTATGTCGTACATATACTTGTTGATTTTTTAAACAGTAAGATCAAATATCGCTGCATGGCGGTGAATTTGTTACAATTTTCTTATGTACAGAGCCATAACTCAGACATATTGCCACCAGTATCATTCAAAGTTGGTACAAGGACATTGACCTATTTCATACATATGCTCCTCAATTTTTTCACGTCATGTAGAAACATGTCAATTATTGAAGTTTCGTAATAGGCTGATATGTCAAGAAATACTGCATCAAATTCATGAAACTTTGTACAGATGTTAAGCTCACATTGCTTTAACATTGAAAGAGACATTTATCAGTGTCATTTAATTAATTTGTAATTGCATAAGTAATGAACTTTCCTAATTAGGGTGATATAGCCACAAATTAATACAACGTCAAATGTGATGAAACTTGATACAGATGTTGATCTCATAGTGTTGTAAATACTGCATCAAACTTTATGAAATATGGTACAAGTGATAATCTGTTAAGTGTTAGGATTGTATGCAAAAATGTTTTGCAACATCCTGTTGATTAATTCTAGTAGACTCATTTTATGAACTTTAGGATGGTGGCCTACTTTGGTTTTATGTTTTCATCACCATAGAACTCATTCTTGGCCATTGAGTGCCATCTGTATCAAAGTATTTTATCACAGACCTAATTAATGAAGAGGACTCTATCCTCTCTGAGGACATGTAATCAAAGTACCCATTAACAAGTGGGGACTGTGTCATCAACGATGACTTATTTTAGGTGGCAGGGGAGCAAATTTTAGTTTTTTTGTTGGGCAGGGCAGATATTGGTTGATTGTCGTGGGGACAGGGGCTTGGCAAAAAATGAGGAGAGGGGAAGCTACTTTTAAAACAGCGACAGGGGAAGTCGAGCCATGGTGTTTCAGGGGATGGGGACACAGGGCAAGTACTTATACCTTTTAAAGGTTACCCAGACTACTTAGCCTATCGCGATCGACCCCACATCTCACTGTATGTATCGCGGGATTGAAACCAAATAGAAGGCCACTGCAGTATTTGTCTGCATGGGAATGTTAATTTTCAGGGGAA
Source organism: Ptychodera flava (assembly GCF_041260155.1). Lineage (NCBI taxonomy): Eukaryota > Metazoa > Hemichordata > Enteropneusta > Ptychoderidae > Ptychodera > Ptychodera flava. The sequence continues at coordinate 2,506,881 of NC_091939.1, read as the reverse complement.
ATTTTTTCACTGGGCAGTGGGAAATTGACAGGTTTTTTCATCACACTGTAGTGTAGCTTCATGTCTGCAGGGGAAATGGAATGACAAAATTTTGAGAGGAATTTTTTTTCAGGGCAGGGGAACTCTACTACAAACACTACTATGTAGTGTTTGGTCAAAAAATATCTGACTGCGTTGTTTCTTTAAAGGTATACTGTCACCTGTTCCAATTTTGCCACAGTTACCATGGAAAGAGAAAATCTAACCAATCACAGATTTTAAGCGGGTGGCCGCTTTTTAAAAACAGCGCCTTCACATGGGCATTTTGAATACAAAGGAACGCCCCTTTGACCATATACGGGCATAATTAGATTGCAGGTGACTGTATACCTTTAAGTCTTTCTGGCGATACTGCCAATAATGACTTGTCTTGCTGTTCCATCAATGGGGAAGGGTGCAGTTGTTGTTGTCATCATTATCTTCTTGCCCACATACCGGTACATGAGAGCATAAAGAATTAATCTGGTTCCCTGACCCATTTTCCCCGGTAGAGGGCGTGGGGAAATATAGGGTCAGGTACCGGCAAATGTAAACATGGACGCTATTAGGTTAAAATAAAACAATCTGTGATTGGATGAAAGTAACACTTGTAACTTTTTCTCATGTTTCTTGCGTTTCTCAGTTTCGGGCTCACTTGACACTAACTTCTTGTTTGTACCACAAAGCCCTGGAGGTAGAAAGAAAGACTTTTTACCTCCATGATTTAGCCACTGTGATTTAGCACACCTCTTGATACTTTTAGAACGTCCACATGATGCCTGGCATTTTTCACGAAATTCGGACACCATTCTATCCATCAAAATCAATCGTCGTTCACAGTTCCAACATACGGTAGTTTGCTTTCAATTAGCTGTGACATCGCAGTAGTACCTGTGGCGTGTATCGAACATGCTCGGGTCATTGGGGTCACGCCACAGTTGGTGATGACCTCAATGAACCTAGCACATTCGATACACGCCACAAGTACTGCTGCGATATCACAGCCAGCCTTCGATTTCAATCACCTGTATTTCCCCATACTTCTGGATTAATCCTTTCACTTTATGTTTCCTGTCTTGTGTGCCAATGTTTTTGGTTCCCATACCAGTGTTCGAACATAATTCTGATCCAGTCGAATTTTGACCGGCGTTTTCATGAAAGCAGCCATATTTGTTGTAGCATATTATGTCAGGTGACTAACCTCCGCCATCTTGGACAAAATTCTGTTCAAGATGGCTACCCGGTACCTGACCCTATTTTTCCCCACACCCTCTACCGGGGAAAATGGGTCAGGGAACCAGATTATATAAAGAATCAAAATAGACATATGATGATAGAGGGCGCTATACCGGTATGTACAACTACTGACTTGCTTGTATTGTCAGCGCCGCAGAGCTTATCAAATAGGCTACCTTTCCCCTGTCATCATTTGTCTGCCGTCTGTCAACAATTGCCTTCTTCTCTGAAACCGCATGTAAAATTGCTTTGAAATTTGATATGAAGTTCACTTGGGGTGACCCCAGTTACATTTGTCCAAAACATGGTGAAATTTGCATATTTCATTTTGGGAAATTTTTGCTGTTTTTGGTCAAGTAACTTCTCTAAAACCCCTTGTCTAATTGCTTTGAAATTTGATATTCAGTTCTCTTTGGGTGACCTCCATTAGATTTGTTCAAATTGTGGTGGAATATGCAAATTTGTATTTTTAAGGCAATTTTTTGTCAATTTTTGATCAAAACTTTATCAGTCACTTGTTTGACAGATTTGATATTTTGTATACATGTTCATAAGGATGATCAAAATATGATATATTCAAATTATGATGAAATGTACAAGTTTGTATTTTATGGGCAATTTTTAGCCCACATTTGGTATATGATAACCAATTTGGTTTTAAGTCAGGACATTCCACTGATATGTGCGTCTTTATTCTGAAGGAAATTATCAATTATTATAGACAACATGGTAGTAATGTATTTATTACATTTATGGACGCCTCTAAGGCTTTTGACAGAGTGAACCATTGGACGCTTTTCAAGAAATTAATTCAACGTAAATTTCCCATTTACCTTGTCAGATTTTGTCAAATGGCATCGAACTCAAATTATTATTATTCGTTGGGGTACATGTTTATCTGAGGGTTTTACTGTCACTAACGGTGTAAAGCAAGGTGGTATTTTATCACCAAAGCTCTTTAATATCTATATTGATAATTTGAGTGTTCTCTTATCAAACTTGAATACTGGCTGTAATATTGGTGGCATTTTTGTTAATCACTTAATGTACGCAGATGATATCTGCTTGATTAGTCCTTCAGTCAAAGGTACACAAAAGTTAATAGATCTCTGTACTCATAGTGATATTCACGACATCATTTTCAACAGTAAAAAGACTAACTGTATGTGCGTTTTTGCGAATCACAGTAGGATTCGGCGCATTCCATGTGTGTATCTGAACGGGGTTAAATTAACCTTTGTTGTTAAGAAAAAACATCTAGGGTTCGTGTTAACTGACCATTTCAGAGATGATGATGACATTGAGCGGCAGACGAGATATTTTTACGTAGTAGCGAATATGCTAATGAGAAAATTCCACATGTGTACTTTTCATGTTAAATGCATTCTATTTAAAGCCTATTGTTATCAGTTGTATGGGGGACCAATATGGAATAACTATTCTGCAAATGTCTTGAAAAAATTGAAAGTTGCTTACAATAATGCTGCACGACTGTTATTGGGTTATGAGAAACGGAGCAGCGCGAGTCTAATGTTTGTATCTAACAGAATAAGCAACTTTGATGCTCTTCTGAGAAATCAGATTAACAGCCTGAGACAAAGACTTTTGAAAAGTAGCAATGCAATTGTACGAAATGTATGTAAATCATTGTATTTCAACTCAGAGATGGTAAAACACTGGAATAAGTTACTCTTTGTTTAAATGTCTGTTTAAAAAGAAACCCATTGGATTATGTATGTAGATATAATCAATTTTTCTATCTTTTCAACCATAATTTAATTTTGTAACTGAATTTTCATACTATTGCCTTATTTGACTTTTATATGGATGCTCAAGTCCAAAATAAAGATATAATAAATAAAAAATTAAATATGTATATACCGGTATACTTACAAGAATTTATATTGTAGGTCAGCAGCGTCTGTATGTATGTTAGTGTGTGTGGATGTATATCTGTCTACATAAAAAACTCCAAGACCACAACACCTACCATTTTAGTATTTGGTGTACAGGTGCACCCAGGGGTGGATATGTGAAATTATTCAAATGAACATGTGTCAAGAAGGGAAAATCCAGCAAATCGCTAAAACTCTCTAGCCAAAGGCCACATTTTGCGTGAAACTTGGTATGCAGGTTCTTTATGGTGACTTAAGTTAGATTTGTTCAAATTGTAGAGACATTTTGACAGTTGTAGTTTTGGGGCTATTTTTCCCCATTTTTGGTCAGAAGTCTTCTCTAAAAGCCCTCATCCAATTGCCTTGAAACTTGGTGTGCATGATCCCAGAGTTGGCCTCACTCAGATTTGTTCAAATTGTGGTGAAATTTTCATGTTTGTATTTGAGGCAGTTTTTTCCCATTATTGGTCAAAAAATCATTTACTCCCAAAATCTCGTTGGATTGCTTTGAAACTTGATACTCTTGATACTAGGTTTATCTTCTGTTGGGTTCATTAAAAAATGGTGAAATTTTCATATATCTCTTATTTGGGCAATTTTTTTGCTTTTTTGGTCAAAAAATCATTTTCTCTAATTAACTTTTCTGATGCTTTGATACTTGGTATGAATGTACCTAGAGGCAACCTTATTCAAATTTTGGTGAGATATTCATATTTGAATTTTAGGGCAATTTTGATAATAAATTCATTTTCTCTGGAATAGCTGATCTTATTGCTTTAAGACTTGGTATGCATGTTTCCAGGGGTAATAATGTGAGTGTACCCCCCCCCCCCCGGTACTCACTGTGGCCTGCTACATCGAACCAAATGTGAGCTACATGTCATTGATGCTACTTTTGCTCAAAATATTTGTTTCTCAAAAAACTACTGGTCTGATAGTGTTGATATTTAGTAAACAGGTTCCAACAGATGAAATTAATGTGAGGTATTGAAATAATGATGAAATCTGCATTGTATTTTGGGGGCAGTTTTTGCCATTTTTGGTCAATAAATTTGTTTCTTAAAAACTCTTGTCTGACAGCTTTGATACTTTGTATAGAGATTCCTTGGGGTTATCTTAATATGATATATTGAAGTTATGATGGAATCTGCAATTTTGTATTTTGGTTGCAATTTTTTCCCCTTTCGGTTACAAAGATTGTTTCTCAAAAAACTACTTGTCTCATACCGGTAGCTTTGGTTGACATGTTCTCCGGGATGATTTAATATGATAATAATGAAATCTTCAATTGTGTATTTTTGCAGCTATTTTAGACATTTTTCAGGCCATCCTGAAATGAGCTATCAAAGATTTCCACCCCTTCATCAGCAGGTGTCACAAATAGTTATTCTCTACGTAACACAGCAGAGCTGTACCGGTGGGGGGAGGGGTATTTCGGCCATTAGGTCATTTGTTTTTGATATTCTGGAAAGCTAAACTATCTTAAATCAACATAACTGATTTTGTCACTTTGAAGTTGAAGAATCTAAATGGGAACAAGTTTGGGGAAAATAGACTAGAGCAAACTTTGCTCTCCATGATGTACTGGGCTTTGCCTTGTACATTACCGGTATGTCATGCAAAGTTTGCGTTTGCCATTATGGGCTGAGGGGTGTAAATTACCGCTTAAATAAAGAATTGTCAGGGTCTGTTGTGGTAAGGCCTGCATGATGCACCCACACACTGGACAACAGTCATGGCCGTTCCAAATTTAGTGATGCTACATTATGTACTGGAGATATCCCATGATTCATTATGATTCATGTCATTGAACATTCCTTTGAATAGTCGATTATGCCCATTTGTAGAGAGGTTCATAGACTAGTACTAAAAATTCTGAAAATGTACTTTTAAGCACACCTGCTATTCTTCTCTATTCCCATTTTAAATGATGAGGGAAAAGTACACTTTATTTAGAAAGAAGACTGCTGCATTTTTGCAAAATTTTCAACAGACTGTGTCCTCAGCCATACAGAATTACGGTATATGATTGAAAGTAGGGATACTAGTTACACCTGTTTAAAGAAACAAAAGGATATAGATATTTTTGAATAGAAATGACAAAAGAAATTTACACTCTAACTTTTCTGAGTCAGAGAATGACCTCTTCAGTTTGTCATGACTTGCTGCAAAAAAGTACCTGCAAAATATGTGACTTTAATGATAATTTAAAAGAAATTGGTTGGACTCTACTGGACAAAATATTGTTTTCAAGGTAACCTTTTGGAAACGTTAACAATATTGTTGCAATACCCATTCCCCCCCCCCCAAATCAAATAGTTTACCCCTTTCTTAAATTACTACTAGGCTTTCAGGATATGTCAGTCATCACAAATATTTCTTGAGGCAGTAAAATTATTACCAGTAATGTGATTGAAAGGTCATCTAGGTTCGTGTAAACCTCATTGGGAAACACAAAATTGCTGAAATAACGGTACTGTAAGAAAATACCAATTGTTAAAACAATTCTTGATGCAATGTTGAATGACAATGTCATTTCAGATTCAGGTATAAATTTCTACAGTGCTTCCTTTCCTCTTTATGTCTAACTGCCATGCCGACCACATTTATTCTTCCCCTTCATACATGGAGGCTGTCAACAATCAAAGGCCATAAGGAGGCTGTCAACAATCAAAGGCCAAAACAGTGACATATTGTACTGAATGTGGCTATAGTAAACACCTATTGTCTGGTCATGTGGACCATAGTGCCCGTCTATTTTTTACCCGAGCAAGGGGCCATGTGTTACCAGAAACACATCGCTATTCCCCGAGGCTGTAGGCGTAGAGGTATAGCAGAGGAGTATCACAATGTGTTTCTGGTAACACACGGCCACGACGGGTAAGGAACGGTCGCTATAGCCCGAATAAAGACCAGGTTATAGATGTTTATAACACACCACATGCTAATGTTGTATTAAACACCTATTACCTGGTCATAAGAGCTATAGCGCCCGTCTATTACCCCGAGGGGCCGTGTGTTACCAGAAACACATTGCTATTCCCCTAGGCCGTAGGCCAAGGGGTATAGCGATGTGATTCTGGTAACGCACGGCCACAAGGGGTAATGAACGGGTGCTATAGCCCGAATAAAGACCAGGTTATAGGTGTTTTATAACACCACACGCTCATGTTGTATTATGTTATAGTTTTTAGCTACTATAGACTATAGTCTATAGAAGCTATTTGGGATGGGTATCCGTCCGGCGTCAGTCTGTATGTATGTATGTATGTATGTCTGTATGTACCGTATGTCTGTTTGTGAGGCGTCCGTCCACTCAAATATCTTGAGAACCGCAGTACTTTATACTGATTTGATATTTGTTGTGTAGATGAAAAATATGATTTTGAGAAACAAGCTTTTTTAATTTTTTGATATTGTTGAAATTATGCAAATTAGCGCCAAAAAGGCGTTTTTGGTATAAAATCTTCTTCATAATCGCTGGTCAGACAGCTTTGTTATTTGGTATACAGGTCCTTTGGGATAACCAAACTTAGATTTGTTCAAATTGTGATGAAATATGCAAATCTGTATTTTTAAGAAATTTTTTTGTCATTTTTTGTCAAAACTTTATTTCTTCAAAACCGCTCATCTGACAGGTCTGATATTTGGTATACAGGTTCCCACAGATGAACTAAATATGATATATTGATTATATATGACGAAATTTGCAATTTTGTATTTTTGGTGCAATGTTTGCCATTTTTGGTCAAAAAATGTGTTTCTCAAAAACTACTTGTCTGATGTCTTTGATATATGGTATACAGGTTCCTAGGGGTTGTCTTAGTGTGATATATTGAAATTTGATGAAATCTTCAATTGTAGTATTTTGGGGTCAATTTGTGCCATTTTTGGTCAAAGTATTTGTTTCTGAAAAATTGGTCATCTGAAAGCTTTGATATTTGGTATGCAGGTTCCTAGGCTTTATCCTAATGTAATATATTGAAATTATGATGAAATCATCAATTTGGTCAGGCCATCCTGAAGATATCCACCTTCTTCATCAATACATGTGTCACAAAATGTTATTCTCTAAATAACACAGCAGAGCTCTGTCAACTGTTGGGTCGCTTGTTTTTTCAAAACCGCTGGTCAGACAGCTTTAATATTTGGTTTACAGGTCTCAATGATGACCTAAGTGAGATTATTTCATACAGTCAGGAAATACTTAATTTTGTATCCATGTCTATAGTAGCTTCAGGGACTTTGGCCCTATGTTTAATATGTTTTGATATTTTGCACCGCAATAATCGATTGTGACAAGTTTACTAGATGGTATTCCCACAGTGATTTATACGGTTGTAGGTGGTACCACTTTCTTTCAAAGAATATCCGTAGCATACCTAGCAATAATCCTTGGTTGCACTTGAATCTTTTTCGTCGATGAGCTGTTCAAGTCCTATGCTGTTGGAATGTTGGAAAATGTGAAAATCTGTTTTAGAGAGAACTCGTCGCTCATCCAGGACGCACGTCACGTTCTAGTCACCTGCCATTGTTGCGAAGTTGCAGACGACAATATGGTCACGTGACAGAACACTTTTCCAAATTTGGTCTGAACTATTTCCCTAGGGAAATAGCTTTTCAAAAAATACCCTCTTACGTCACTTTTGTCGATTCAATTGGGATTGGACGTATCTATTTTCTCATCACGTGACGTATTCTGGCGAATCGTGACACGGAATGAGCATGTGGTGTGTTGTAATTATATTATATTGTTTTCAATGTGTTTCGATATTTTGCACGGCAACAATCCATTGTGACAAGTTTACTGGGTGATATTTCCACAGCGGTTTCAGTTGTACGTGGTACCACTTTCTTTCAAAAAATATTCGAAGTATACCTAGCGACATCCTTAGTTGCACTGTAATCTTTTGCGTCGATGAGCTGCTAAAGTTCCTTCTCAGTTATGATGTTGGAAAATATTTGAAAATCTGTTTTAGAGAGAGTGTTGTCGCTTATCCGGGACGCACATCACATTCTAGTTACCCGACATTGTTGCAAAGCTGCAGATGACACTACGGTCACTTGACTGGGCACTTTTCCAAATTTGGTCTCAACTATTTCCCTAGGGAAATTCTGATATTCTGGATATTCTGGAGAAACGCGACACGGAATGAGCATGTCGTGTGTTATAATATGAAATAGTATTTCTTAAGTGCATCGATCCATAAGCAAATCCATCTCACAAAGAGTTACTTGTGGTATAATATAACTCAGAGTGTGAGTAGTTGTGTCCATTAATGCCAACGATGTGAATGTTTGTTTCAAGAAATCATACTGCTTGTCAATTTTATGAAGATCTTAGCACCCAGTAATTATTCCCAATGCAACATGCAGCAGCCAAACAATATAAATTTATAAATCCCATGAATTATAAAAAGCCAGTTACCATAGAAACTGTGCTCATTATTTGTTTTATGAGTTTGATATATTGTCATTCGATCAATAGATCTGAATTATCCCAATTTGGGTGATTGGTATTGCAGCAGTAACAAACAGACGTACATCAATTAAAAATGACAATTATAATACATGTTTTAAAATTCTGGAAGCACACAGAAAAACTCAATTAAAGCACACAGAGGTGAAATAACGGAAATACACAATTTCAAAGGTTTTTTGAGATAATTGTTCAATTGTCCAAAAGCCCTGAAGGCATTTAGCTCTGCTGGTTTTAAAAATCGGTACTCTAGATGTAAAAGGATGACTAGATCAGAGCAAGTCAATTCATGATGTGATGGATGCTTAAACATGGAAAGCAAGATGGAATTTCCTTTGTGTAAAAGTGGTTACACAAGTTGAATGGAACCATTTGGCGATCTCTAATAATTTTGCTGCATATATTTCCTAGCCTACCAGTTCTGTTTCTGTTCTTTACTTTTAAGTTCCCGCCCACCTGACAATTTTTGGAAATGTGAAAATACTTTCATTTAAAGAAACAAAATTGGTTCATCAGAGATTTTGCTGGCCTTTGCTGCATATACAATCAGTGTTTTCATCCTAATGTAAATCTCATCCAATCTGAAGCAAGATAACTGTAATATCTAAAATCTCACTTTGAGACCCGTCTTGTGCTGGCCTACAGTGAAATCAACACATTTGTTCTTTTCAGAAAGGCTGCATGTGTACTTTGCAGTAGTCAGAAATCCCTAAACTAGGTAATCATCATTATATTGATAAGAAATCAATACTTCCAGTCCCTAGGCTTGTACATTTTCAGTACTACCAGTATATAGAAACTTACCTAAAGTAAACATTTTTAACTAGTCTAATTCTGGCAGTCAACTTTTCATTTTCTATTTTATATATATGTATAGTGTCTTCACACTGGTCAACTAGTCATCATACTGGAAAACCAGTCATTACACCAGTAAACCAGTCATATCACTGGCAAACCAGCCATTACACTGGTAAAAATGAGCAATTAAGTTGCATTACAACTGGTAAACAAATCTTTGCCATATTTGGACAACCAAATAAATAATTAAACTGTTAACAAACTGTCTTAACACTCTGGTAAACCATTTATTACTCTGGTAAATCAAATGAACTATAAAGTACCATTATACTGGTAAGTCAAATTGATAATAAAATTGTCATTACACTTGGAAACCAATAGAACAACAGAACAACTGTCATCACACTGGTAAACCAGTCATCACACTGGTAAACCAGTCATCACAGTAGGTAAACCAGTCATCACACTAGTAAACCAGTCATCACACTGGTAAACCAGTCATCACACTGGTAAACCAGTCATTACACTAGTAAACCAGTCATCACACTGGTAAACCAGTCATCACACTGGTAAACCAGTCATTACACTAGTAAACCAGTCATCATACTGGTAACTCTGTCATCACACTGGTAAACCAGTCATCACACTGGTAAACCAGTCATCACACTGGTAAACCAAATGAACAATAAAATGTCATTACAAGTGGTGAATGAATGGAAAGAATATCTTTTATGCCATTTACTTATATTCTTGCAGATTGAGATACATTGCAGGACTCTAAATGCTGTGCTATCATCCATTTCACCTTTCAGTGGAATCTACATGTAGTTGTAAGTCACTATAGGAAACAATTACTACTTATATTTTCATTCATTTTATGGCAGCCTTGACGAAAATGATGTTTTCTTCATTGTGGTGTAAGTGAGTGTTTGTATTCACATAATAAAGTTAGCTCCTTTGGTAAGTGTTAATAGCCAGCGCTGCACTGACAAACCTTGTACCTACAGTTCCTGTGAGAGATGGAGTGAAGCATGAGATAAAGCCATAACTGTTGTACTGAGTACCTCATTAAGGAACTTTTCAATTTGGCTTTATTTATCAGTAATTACTTGTAAATTGTATGTGCTCTAGTGATTAGTAAATTTTATGGTGTGATCCTCTCAGGCAAAGGTTATGTGACTTATGTGACGGTACCAGTGAAGTCCTGACTGGCCCTAGACCTGTCTGATAATTATCATTGCTAGGTTGATACAATAGCATCAATATCTCATGACTGAAATTAGCACTGACAATATTTTTATGTAAACTCATAACGAATTGATAAAAAATGGTAATGTTCACAATTCATGTGAATATTGCCATTAATACATTAATGACAAGCCATATGATAAATTTCTTCATTACACAATTACTAGTTAATGTTGAAGCAATGTAACGATGGACTTGTTATTAATAAAATATAATGTTAAATATTAGTGCATGTTGCTTTCTTATACTGAATTATCATAGAGAAAACAAAAGTATCAGGAATTTGTCATGCTTTCGATATGAGCTGCAGATTTCATATTGGTACACTGTTCTAAACAGACTTTCACTTTGCAAACGTCAAGATATCTCTGACATATATCTCTCGCCCGAAGAGCGCGCTGAAAATCATTAACCATCCAGATATCTGTGATATTTGTGTCTGAGATATTACAGTAATGTTCCTGAAGGGTGTGCTGAAAAATGTTTAACACAGATATCACTTTTATATGTATATGTGATACATTAAAGTCATGCGCCCAAAGGGCACGCTGAAAAATGTCTGATTATTAAAGTCACGAAGGGCGTGCCGAAAAATGACTGAATGATTAGGCAAGTATGAGCCTGTGTCGAAATTCAAAAACACACTGACCCCCATCCCCCATTGGGCATTTCAAAAGCATGCTGAACCCCCCTCCCCATAACCAAAGTCCAAAACTGGGTGACTCTCCGGCCGAAGAAACTGACCAGTCCCTATCTGATATCGAAGTAAAAATTTACCGATCACGTATTAATTTTCCTAACCGATAATGTATTAACAAATTCACCGATAACGCATCAAATCAACTGATAACGTATTGGATCAAGTGATTCATGGGGATAAAGCTATCCTCGATCGCTCGAGGAATTTCATTGATCGATCGATAGATCGATGTATAATCTATCAGTCGCTCAATCTAGTGATCAAAATAGGTCGATTGATAGACCGATCGATCGATAGATAGATAGATAGATAGATAGCCTATCAAATCAACCCATGATGTAGCCAAGTGAAGAATAACGTATCAAATCAACCAAAAAACCCAATAACATAGCCAAGCCAAGGAATGAAGATTAAAATCAACTGATAATGCAGCTAGTCAACCAATAAAGTGTCAATCAATCAGTACAGTATTAATCAATGGAAACTGAATATAAGTGAGTGTTGTATCATGGGGGCCTTGATCTCCGATGATGATGATGATGATGATGATGATGATGATGATGATGATGATGATGATGAAATATTTAAAAAATGAATAAAGATAAAAACATATTTGGACTCAGTAAATGTGTTGGTGTTGTTGTTGTTACTGTTGTTACAGTTGTTGTTGATAGTATTTGCAGAAAAGAACAAAGTATGCGCTGCAAATTCAATACAGCGTAACTATACACATGTGCTGTGTATAGTTAGGCTGTATTGAATTTTGCAACGCATGTGTATAGTTACGCTGTATTGAATTTGCAGCGCATACTTTTTTCTTTTCTGCAAATACTATCAACAACAACACCAGTAATAGCAACAACAACAACAAATGTATTGAGTCCAAATATATCTTTATTTTTCTTCATTTTTTAAATATTCAATCATCATCATCATCATCCCCATCATCATCATCATCATCATCATCATCATCATCATCGGAGATCAAGACCCCTATGGTTGTAGCATTCGTTTCTTTCATAATCAATCAGTTACACCTTCATTGAGCATACTATTTTCGTGATATTCAGGCACGGCGAGACAGCTATAATCTGCGTGTCACTGCAGTCAGTACTCCGGAGTTGAGAGACAATGTACAACGCTATGATCCTTTACCGCTATGTTTCGGAAGTTCCGCCAGACTTTCTCCATCAGTCGCCTCAAGTTACAAGACAGTTTCATATAGTAGCTCCGTAATATAGCCGATATGCCAAAATCGTGACCAACACAACACAGCCACTGTAGATTATAAAAAACAAAAGATTTAGGAGGTCGCCGCTGGTGGCATACAGAGTTCCAATTATGAGTAAAATGGCGTTTTTCCATTCAACAGCTCGCAGGAAAGACACCGTCGTTGCTATTTCTTTTACATTGAGGATTTTATGTTCCAATGAATTGTTTGCTTGTTCTGGAATTAGCCAATCAGATTTGCTCACTTTCTCCTCGTAAAGGACATTCTGCATGGCTTTCTGTGATGTCAGTGCAGCCTGAGCATCTGGATTCTCGTTTTGATTTAACTGGCCTATGCTATATTTCTAAAAACTCATCTTCACAAAGGGATTTCTTATTGTTAAACAATCGCTTTATAATGCAATATTGCCCATAATTTATGAAAAGTTTAGCCCGCAACCAGCAAAATACCCACTCTGGCGATATGGGAAACAGGCTATGTTGGCTGTCGGTGAATTCTGCATTGCCATTGGTCTGTTAGAGCCAAAACAGTTCCGAAGGAAAAGGGACTTTCGTTTTGTAGCTGGTCTATCTAAATATAGATTGATCGATGTATTGCTCCCCGTGAATCGCTTGATCAGATACGTTATCAGTTAATTGATGCGTTATTGGTTATTTTGATACGGCGTTGGTTGACTTTGCTACGTCATCAGTTGCTTGATTCCTTATCGGTTCTTTGATACGTTGTCGGTTGATTTGATACGTTATCAGTAAATTTGTTGATACGTTATCGCTTAGGCAAAATTACTACGTTATCGGTTGTAACAGGGCAATATTTTGACGATATCCGAACCTCTCGTCGACAAGATTTTATTTTATTTGGCTTTATTTAATGAGGGTAGCCTAGTAAACTCTAGAGAGAGTTTATCTCCCCCAGGGCCCTCGACATTACAACAAATATATACAAAACCACAAAAACAATTTTCAAAAGTGAAAATACAAATAACCACATATAACAACTGCCACATTTAACAGGAAAAACAAGAAAAAATTAAGATTCTGCCCAATATTGTTTTAAATAATTGCTTTTAAAAGAGACAAGTGTCTCAGAAGATTTGACTTCTGTTTTCAACTTATTCAATTCCATAGCTCCCTGTACTGACCATGTGTTTTTAAAAACATTCAGTTTGGCTCTAGGGATATCAAGTTTATTTTGGGAGCTAGCTCTGGTCACACGGCTATGACACTGATTGACATATTGAAACATTTCCGTCATATACAATGGGGGCTATCCCTTTCAAGGATTTAAAAACTAAACACATATTTTTGTATAAAATTCTATCAGGTAAAGGCATAATATGTAATGATCTAAAAAGTCCATTGGTCGGATAATTATACTTAGTGCCCATCATAACATAGGGGATTCAATCTCCGATGATGACGATGATGATGATTAAATATTTAAAAATGAAGATAAATAAACATATATTTGGACTCAGTAAATTTGTTGTTATTGTTGTTGTTATTGTTGTTATCGTTGTTGATACTATTTGCAGAAAAGAACAAAGTATGCGCTGCAAATTTCAACACAGCCTAACTATACATGTGCGTCGCAAATTCAATACAGCCTAACTATACATGTGCGTTGCAAATTCAATACAGCCTAACTATACATGTGCGTTGCTGCCTAACTATACATGTGCGTTGCAAATTCAATACAGCCTAACATTACCCAAGGGGTGTCACTTCATTGCCACACACTTTTTTTCAATCGCCAAAAATGCACCTAGCATGCATCGAAATCGGTAAAATTCGACGTAGGGTCAAAGCACATTAGTCCTTCTCAATAATACTCCAACATTTTTACCTCTTACCGATGAAAAGTCGAGAAATCAGCAAGTTTTTCAGCGTATCTGGACGTCTCTTACATTTCAGATTTAAAAGGCGCGGCGGTGTATTGAGTCACGTGGGCGCTTTTCAAATCGAACCAATAGCAGAGCTGAATGGACCAGCGTGAAAACCCGGAGGCAATGTAAGTTTCTCACATCTTTGGAAAGAACGATCTCTTGCTGCGGGTGAACTGGAACTGTTAAAGTTACCAGAATTTCGTATGCAGACGCACGCAGACAGTGTCACCCATAGTCTTCCAAAGACGTGAGAAACTTACGTTACTGGCTGGGCCCATTCGTTCAGTACGGGCTCTGATCCTACATCGAATTTTACCGCTCTCGATGCTTGCTGGGTGCATTTTGGCGAGCTCTGCTATTGGTTCGATTTGAAAAGCGCCCACGTGACTCAATACACCGCCGCGCCTTTTAAATCTGAAATGTAAGAGACGTCCAGATACGCTGAAAAACTTGCTGATTTCTCGACTTTTCATCGGTAAGAGGTAAAAATGTTGGAGTATTATTGAGAAGGACTAATGTGCTTTGACCCTACGTCGAATTTTACCGATTTCGATGCATGCTAGGTGCATTTTTGGCGATCGAAAAAAAGTGTGTGGCAATGAAGTGACACCCCTTGGGTAATGTTAGGCTGTATTGAATTTGCAACGCACATGTATAGTTAGGCAGCAACGCACATGTATAGTTAGGCTGTATTGAATTTGCAACGCACATGTATAGTTAGGCTGTATTGAATTTGCGACGCACATGTATAGTTAGGCTGTGTTGAAATTTGCAGCGCATACTTTGTTCTTTTCTGCAAATAGTATCAACAACGACAACAACAATAACAACAACAACAATAACAACAAATTTACTGAGTCCAAATATATGTTTATTTATCTTCATTTTTAAATATTTAATCATCATCATCGTCATCATCGGAGATTGAATCCCCTATGATCATAACACGCACACTAGTTCCCATGCACTACAACAATAGTCCAAATGGGGAAGTATATATACATTAGAATATGTTCGTCTAGTACTAAACGGTAAATACCGTATTATACGTCTAATTTGAGCTATACGTGAATTGACCTTTTTTGCTCACGTGTTCACACACGTGAGCATATGGTTTAGCAATGTCTGTGTGTGTGTGTGTGTCTGTGTGTCCGTGTGTCTGTATCCCCATTATCTCAAAAACGGCTGAACGTATTTCAGTCAAATTTGGTAGACATCTTCAGAATTCAAATGGCTAGAACTGAAAAGGTTTTGGTGGGCGTGGCTTGCATATTAATGAAGTTATCACAGTTTTAATTTTTCTGATACATGGTAGTCTATGGGAAGCCGGTATCTGTGGTTTGAGGGCGCTATCCCCACGTTACACTCTGGCTAGACGATGCTGAAATTAGACTCGGTTTCGGATTCGGTTTCGGATTCAGTTTCGGATTCGGTTTCGGATTCTAGAGACTGAAAGAAATTTTATATTTTCAGCCAATTGTTACACTGTGGAATACTGGATTTTCCTTACTTTCCCTGGACCCTTTTTTCAGCTAAAATAATATCTAATCACACTAAACAAAGTGAAAATAAGTATATAGGGATAACTTAGCAATACAAATTTTTTGACAAAATGTCATGTGATCTTGATGACCTTTGACCTTAAATATGAGTATATGTCCATAACTCAGTAACCACAAGTGCTACACCCTTCATATTTGGTATGATGGGAGACCTTATGACATCACATCCTGTACCTCATTAATTATGCGCATATCTAATTCTGAGCCAGCCAATAGAGCTAGAGGTCTGATTTTTGGTATATAGGGATAACTTAGCAATACCATTTTTTTGACAAAATGTCATGTGACCTTGATGACCTTTGACCTCAAATATACATATATGGCCATAACTAAGTAACCACTAGTGCTACACCCTTCATATTTGGTATGATGGGAGACCTTATGACACCACATCCTGTACCTCATTAATTATGCGCATATCTAATTCTGAGCCAGCCAATAGAGCTAGAGGTCTGATTTTTGGTATATAGGGATAACTTAGCAACACAATTTAACTTGATTTTAGTCATTGAAACTTGCTATATACATCAAAGATACTGTGATATAACATTATTGAAAGTCAAAAGACATTTTTACTTCAGCCAATTCCTAATTTGCATATTAAATGAATTTTCATACTTAGGGATATTCATCTAAATTGACTTGATCAAAATTGATGTAACTTGCTATGTACATTTCAGACACTGTAATACAATATTATTGAAAGTCATTAATCATTTTCTCTTCAGCAAATTCCTAATTTGCATGTTTAATGAACTTTCCTAATTAGAGATATATATCTGAATTGACTTGACCAAAGTTGACAAAACTTGCTACATATATTGCAGATACCATGATACAACATTATTGACAATCATTAAGCATTTTTACTTAAGTCAATTCCTAATTTACATATTTAATGAACTTTGCTTATTAGGGATATATACTGGGATTTACTTGATCAAAGTTGGCAAAACATGACAACATTGATGATTATACCTGGTTAAAACAATATCGAAAGTCATTTCACATTTCATGTCAGCTAATTTACAATTTGCATATCTAATGAGCTTTCACAGCTCGGCATATATGGCTTTAAGGACTTGGCCAATGGTAATTACACTTGCTATATAAAATGGTGATACAATGACAGCAGTCAAAGAACTTTAATATTTTTATTTCAGCTAATTACATATTTGTATACTTCATGACCTTTGAGAATTAATCAGCGGTGATTATTGTTCATTATGTTGATCATAATACTTTCAATGAAGTTGCAAACATGTGGCAAAGGTTCAAATTTACACATAACTGTATGAAACACGTGAGCATTTTCAGTTCATATCTGGTTATAAATTGGATCAGTATTTGACTTCCAGTTCAAGTGTTGATCTACCACTATTCCCAGAATTCTTTCTTCATTTACAGATCTAAAATATTCTGACCAAGTTTACAATGAAGAACATTTCTTGGTAGACGTGACAATCTCTGATGTGTGGTCATAAGCATGGTCTTTGTTTTACTTGTATTTATAACCATTTTATTTTGCATACACCAATGTCTTACTGATTCAAGATCATCATTGAGTGTTTTTTCAATTTCTGCCAGGTTCTTTCTTTTGCCATGATTGTAGAATCATCGGCATACATTTCAATGGTGTTGTTGACAGCTAAAGGTAAATCATTAATAAACAATATGAAAAAAGGGGTCCAAGTATGCTACCTTGAGGAACCCCAGTAGATATCGGTAAAGCATCAGAAATTTGATCTTGAAAACACACAACTTGTTTCCTATTTGAGAGATATGAATGAAACCAGTTTATGGATTTTATATCACAATTATAGATTTCAAGCTTTTTAAGAAGCACATCATGGTTCACCAGGTCAAAAGCTTTGCATAAATCTATAAAAATTACACCATTTAGATCACCATTATCCATAGCCTTAGACTAGGTTTGAACCATTTTACATAAAACTGTCTCACATGAGAAACCTTTTCGAAAACCTGACTGTGAGTCATTAACCATAGGTTTTAAGAACCCTATAAATGACTATGAACATGTTTCTCAAATATCTTTGAAAGGACCGGGAGTACTGAAACAGGCCTGTAGTTTCCACGATCTTGTAAGGATCCAGACTTGTGCAAAGGGGTAACCTTTGCTCCCTTCCACACATCTGGAAACACACCTGTTTTTAAGCTTAAATTATAGATGTAGCATAAAGATCTAGCTATAGCGTTCGATAATAATTTAAGAATCTTAGGACTTATCTGATCAAGTCCAGTAGCTTAGCTGTATTTAACTTGATAATTCTTTTAACACAAATTCCTCGCTAACTGGAGGGATTTTAAAACTCACATCTGGACCCAAAGTGTCATGAACATGATTTCTAAGTTTTGTAAAATCTGTTTCTGAATCTGTAAACTCTGTAGTAAACTGATTCACTATATCTGTGAAAACCTTATTGAAAGAATTTGCTTTTTCCATTGGATCTGTAATATCTGATCCCTCTACTTTCAATGAAGCGGAGCAAGTGTTTGACTTTTTTGGCACCAGATACATGTACTTCCATAGCTCTTTAGTATTTGTATTGTTTTCCTCTAGGAGCGATCGGTAGTAATCAATTTTAGCCTTTTTAACCATTTTATTAACTTTCTGTCTCAAGATTTTATAATCAGTATGATTTTTTAATGCCTTAAATCTATCTCTAGTGTGAATGGCATTCAAAATATCATCAGACAACCATTCTGTTTGCACTGGTTTCTTGACACGTTTTTCTCGCCATGGAGCATTTATCCAACACACCAATATACATTTCATACCAACTTTCTAAATAATCATTTGGGTCGTCGAACACTTCCAAAACTGACCATGAGAGCTCATCAAGCTCCCTGATAAAATTTGCTCCGTCAAAATTTTTGTAGCACCGATATTTAATTTTGATTGAAGCATCTTTTCGGGCTACATTTCTTTTCCTGACTATGATGGTAGGATAATGATCGCTCATTCCTAAAGTGGGTATGTTGACGCAACGAACATACTCAGCATTACTTACATAAATATGATCTAACAGTGATGCTGAATGATCAGTTACTCTGGTTGGTTTGGTAATAAGTTGATCCAACTGAAAAGATGACATAAGTTCACGAAAATCACAGTGTTGACCCTCTTCCAGTAGGTTAACATTAAAATCCCCAAGAATGATCAATTCTTTATTTTCGGCATAAACTTTTTCTAGTAAAATCTCAAATTTGGGGATCCACCATGACAATATTTGGAACTGTGGCCTATACACCACCCCAATGATAATTCCCGGTGAATTGGGATATGTTACTTCTATCCATAAAGTCTCTAATAATTCGGTTCATGAAAGTCGTCTCTAATCTTATGAGGTATTGTTGTCTTAATGTAGGCAGCCACCCCACCATGCACGCTGTTTATCTATTTGCCGATCTTTCCGCAAAGGAGGATTATATCCTGGAATCAATAAGCTGGCATTACTAAATGAATCGTTCAACCGGGATTCTGATATACACATGATATCAACGTCTCTCTCAGGGTTGTCCAGATACGCATGTTTTAATCGGTCAAGCTTTCCCTCTTGCAAGCCTTGCACATTCCAATGGCAGATCTTTAAACCACATGGAAGTTTCCTTGCAAGTCCCGATTGGTTATCATCATTTGTATTGCCGTATTTATGAGCATCAGCATTGGATAACAATGAGAGTTGCACAACAGTCAAATTCAATAGGCCAGTATCTTGGAAATCCTTCACACCTGGTACTGTTGACAATCCGAACAATGGGCTAGAATTCTCATTTTCCAGGTGTTGCGTGGACACTGTTGGGGCTTGTCCAACTGTTGAATTTGTAAACCAATCTGAATTCTGCATCTCATAACTCTGTAGTGGTTGTGATATCATTGAAAAAAACATAATTTGGGTGCTGCATAGCAAGAACAAAATCACACCTGCATCCTTGGTACTAGCCCCTTGACCTGTCTTGATGCCTCTCTTTCTGCTGACAAGGATCAGACTAAAGAGCCCAATACTTGCTCTATAGTTGTCCAAATCAACTCCCATTTCTTTGGCTAATTTGCACAGAGTATTCATAACGTCATTAGTCCAGCTAGCTCACTAGGAAAGTCGAAACTGCACTTGAAATATCCAATATTTGGGGGAGCTCAAGAAGTCATGATGTGTACACTCCGACTTGCATAAATTTGTAATTGAAGTGTTAAATACAAGAAAGAAATGTAAGCATGCAATACAGAGAGGAAAATAATAGTAAAATTGAATGTGACAGAAAAGAACACCACAAAATGTTTTATATTCCCTTTTCGTGGTGCACTGTTGTGAAGGGAACCTTCTGATCCATCCACGTTTTTTATTGGCCAATGTAAGCAGGTACAAAAACATCCACATTCCGAAACGGATGAAATAAACGCAAAGATACTATGGTTACGAATATCTAATGTACTTATGTACTCCAAAGGTACAAAATGGCCAGTGTGCATTGATTCAATCTGACACACTTAATATTAACTTCCTGTATGTTGAAATCACACAATCACACATACGCACTCACCCTGTCCTTCACAGACAGAGAGACAAACACGCACAGCAATTTAAAGAACGAAACATTTATGAAGTCTCAATTGAAAATTAAATTTACAGTTTCTGGCAAAATGTTACCACGTCATAAAAACAATTTTAATACTATTAGAAACTGTAGACTAGTTCATATGAATTTGTCCTATGCAGTTTCGGGCCTGTAAATTAGGCCAAAGTAATTAAATTCTTTGTTTTGCGTCCACTCTAAATGGGAAAAGGTACGCGTCTGAGCATCTGAAAAACACACACAAGAAAATAAACACAATATAATTTGATTGCAGCAAATAAAAAGATGTAACAAAATTTTAGTTCAGAAAAGCTAAGCAGTTCTGTTCTAAAATTTCCTATTCAAAACCACTGTGTGTTTTTCATGAGAACCTTAAAAACCTAAGCGGGTGGGGATGCAAAACAAAGAATTTAATTACTTTGGCCTTAGATTGTAAACACATCGGTCGAATTACGTAGAACTCGAACACCTGCACGATTCCCTTGTATTTGAATCACATGACTCCTCATGGGCTATTAGTCACTGAATATAGATATTGATTTGCTGTTGACTTTTGAATGATTGCCCTAGTTTTGGTTTACAAACAGTATCACACATTCATTGACTCAATGAGAAAGTTCCCATAGAAAAGTACTCTGTTTCCTTCCGTCAGAACAAAAGTGTTGTTAAGTACGCCCTGTTGCTGCCAGGTGTAAGGTAAGTGCAACATTTGTGTCCTTTGGATGTTTGCAGTACACACTTCCAGCACTGCATTACCATTGTCAAAGCTTGTTGATGAAGGTGACGGTGTTCAATGACTTTAACGTTCTTTCAATGAATTTATTGTATCGTGAAGACATTCAGACTGAACACATAGATGTATAAATTTTTTAATAGTAAATGAACACATGATTTCTAAATTTATTGATTGTTAATTATATAATAATATCTTTAGTTATTGGGGCTGCCTTTTAAAAAATCTGTCAATAACGTTAAAGTGATTTCACATCGATTTTGACACATTTTAGGAATATCCGTACATAAAAACGGAAGGAGAAAATACCGGGTACAATTCAGATATTCAGAATACAAGTTCAGATTCAGGAAACTTTCCTATAGAGAAATTTACATGTGGTTCTAAACACCAAACACACACACGTTCTATTTAAAACCAAAACATAGCATAGTACATCAAACAACCAAACGTAAAATCAGTATGAAAAACTGGACATTCCTAATTTGACTTGTTTAAAATTAAAAATTTAAGTCGGAATAAAACTTAGCTTCGTTCTGATAGCTTTACACTTTGGATGTGCAATTAACGATGAGAACCTCACATTCTATGAGAACTTGCACGACGAAGGGGATTCGTGTTCAAAAAATGAATAATAAAGGATCATTATTGGTCATAAGTACTGAGCAACTGTGTCGCGTTTGCAAATTATAAAATGAAAAAAAAACAGTTTTGCTTCCTTCTACGATGTCTTCGTGTAAATGTATGGGTTACGTTTTATCCATTTGCTGTCTTACTCGACGAGAATGAAAGACTCGGGAAGTTGGAATTCGGGGTTTGCAGGTGCCGGTGAACTTATATAGAGTCAGCTTGATTGCTTGTAAAGATCATTTTGGCTTTGGGAAATATCGACTGCGGTGGTAAGAAACGAACGGGGCAAAGAAAGAGCTAAAAACGAACTTCATTCAATTTTGTGAGTGCACTTAAATCATGAGTTCATTGTTTAATATTTTAAATTCAGCAATCCAATCATGGCTGATAACATTACACGTTGGCAAGTTCAATGAATCGCAACCATTGCAGACAAAGGTGCCGGCCTGAGCTGGAGTGATCCCAGCAGTGTTGTCACCTTTCAGCAAGTTTTTTCTTGAATTACTTTTCTTACTTATTTTTCTTTTCTTTCTTTTTTGCTGAAAACCTGACCCCGTACCATTTCCTTGAAGTGCATTTCACAAGTTTTAATGAGAATTCTATATCATCAATTGATCATTCATTATTTACAAGGTGAAAACATTTGTTCGCAATGTCTCATATCAGATTCTAGCTTTGTCTGTTGTCCTACTGAAACATGATTAGTGTTCTACTTACAATCTATCTCAATGTAAGTAGATCATGTCATTTTAGAAGTGTGCGACTACCGATCAAAAGAAATGACTGTGTAACCAATATGTGACTATTGTAAGAACAGAAAGCCAATAGCCTCCTTTTACAAAAAATTATTTTCATCTTAATTTCACAAAGCCCGAATTAGACTTGCGTTTGAATATCGATTTGACAGGATTTTCATTGACCGGCACCGCTCGGTGTTTCTATAAGATTACTATATACTTCGAATGGCAGCCGGATGTCAATTCTCACGTACTACTTTTTTAAAGCATTTAAAACGAAATGTACAAAGTGTCTTTCAACATAATAAATAAATCGATATTGGACAATGATATGTGTAACTAAAATTTTTGTTTCTCCAAATATTTGAAGTGAAGTATTGCAATTCGCTAGCGGGGATATCGAAAAACAGTAAACTTGTTTAGTCAGTCAGTCCGCAAGGTTTGTGGTTGGCCTTGGTATTACAGCTACATTCTGCTATCACTGTCACTGATTTTGGCAAAATCAAATACACTACCAATTATGGAGAGATGTGCGTTTCTATGTGTACTACTGGTAACTTGTGTGGAAGGTAGGTATAGTTGATTGTTAATTCATAGGGCCTGTCCTGAAGTTTTCGCTCTTTTCATCGGTTACTAAGATCTACTCGATACCTAAGCTCATCACCGCCACTTTTACTCTGAACAAAAGCATTTGAAGTACTCCTAACAGCGTACGAATCTTCAGTCTCGATGCACAACCATGCCAATGGTTTGACGCACAATGTGTGTTATGTCGAGCGAATCTATTGCTGCGTTATCAGGCAAATAACTTCTGTGGTGAATTTAACTTTCGTCATTCTTCCGCTAAACAGATATTTTTCATATTTTCTTCTCTCACTGCCAAGAATATCACACTAATCGGCCTACGAGTTCCACGTATTTCTTTATATTGCACAATATTTGGCCAATAGTTATTGAAGAATATACAGCAGACATTTTATATTCAATATCTATCAGTTATTACGAAGTACCACTCAGAACGTTAACCTTTGCCAGACTGTAAAGTGAACACGATTGGAACTATTTGGGGATAATGGATTCTCAAAAGTATTGTGTGCTGTATGGCTAAATGTTGTAATATTGCAAATTACTCATAAAAAGAAGTGTGCAACGTAAAAAGAAAAGCAGATGAGATTACATTTGTAGATGAAATCGACATTACTTCATCATCCAATTATCCCAAAATAGTTCCAATCGTGTTAGTGGTGACAAAATTGCAAGATCTTGGCAACATCGTCCATGAACGTTGTTAGTCCTCTCTGGACTAAATTCGGAACGGGGACTTTGGATCGGAATTGGGTTCCGTCCTCCGTCCTCCGGAGCCGTTCTTCAGATTTGCGCTTTACCCATTTGTCTCAAACTTTGTAGCGGGACAAGAAACTATGGCATGCTCGTCGATTTATTTTGTCATCCGGTCATATTTCTGTGCGATTTACACCACTTATATCTTGAAAACCGTTTGTCAGAATCTCATGCGAATTGGTACACAGCAACATCATGGAAAGATCTATCTGATTCGATTTTGCATCTTTAATGATGTTTTGCATAATTAACGAATTTGCGATTGGCTATACTGTGCAGGCACTCAAAAAAACTTATATGGTCTTACTACTGTTATGATATCAATCTGACGTTTGATAGGGGCTGTGGGTATATCAAAATTCAAGCCAAATATATGCATACTGCTCAACTCACAATGTTACTAATTCAAATAATTGAACGAACACTAATTTTAAACAATTAGTCTTAGAATATCAATTAATTTGTTTTGAATTTTGATATACCCACAGCCCCTATCAAACGTCAGATTGAGATCATAACACTACGCTTAATCTTTGGTCGGCGTTGCAAAGTACAGTATGAGCTCATTTGCATATTCAATGAAATGTAATTAGCCATAAATCAAAAACTATGCGCTGAATGAAGTTATAAGTTTTATAAGTGTGACTGATTATTTGTTCATTTGAATCTTTTAATCCATGTATCAATACTGAGGGCACTGATTTTGACCAAATCTTTGCTATTTATTATTCATACTAGTTTGATAAGCATGACACTTGGATGACAAACTCATTTACACATATATAATGAATTTGTGTGCGTGGGCTGTATATAAATATTGAAGGCATTGCTTTAGACCATGTCTCTGCCATTCATTGATCATATTGAGCCCAACAAATACTGTTATTTTATAAGCACAACACTACGATTGTTTGCACATTTAATGAATTTCTGTAGCCAAACCATATAATAATACTGAATGAACTGATTTTGACCAAACCTCTGCTGTTACTTTAGTATATTTAATTGAGTTCTGTTATTCTTCAATATCAATCACGTGATCTGGACGTGCTCCCGGACATTATCGTTACCAAGTGACGGGCAAAGCAATGTCGTCGTGTGCACATTGCAGTGCACATGGTACCCGCACGTTGCCCATCAGCTGGCAATTTTAATACGCACATGACCGGATATGACATCATTTGATAGAAAAGAATTTAGGGACTGATGCATAGGGTTGCATATGTCTGACTGTCGAAACCGTTTCTAAGACATGACCAGACAGGTTTGTCTCAAACTGCTAGGGACAACGCACTATGGCATTCATACGGATGTCGACTTATTGTGTCATCTGATCCGATATTGGCACCAAGAGGCCATTTTGTGCAAAGAGCTATACTTTACACACATCCTGACTGATTTCATTCAATGTTGGCACAAAGACAGTACCTCTCAACTTATTTTTTATTAAAGAGATTAATTGCGTACAACTGCAAGCTTCCCCCAGAAACGGAAAATCTTACTGTGGCAATTCCAGTCTGAATTACATATGACAGAAATCAGTGCGTTTGAAGATCTATCAATTCTGCATTTACAGACATTAAAGAGAGAGAGAGAGAGACAGACAGACAAACAGACAGAAAGACAGAGAGATAATATCGTTAGACACAAACATATTTGAAGCATTGCTAACAGCAGATACACTTGTAGAAACCTCCTCCAAACATTATTATACAGAAATTTCAGTATATTCAAAACCTTTGATTTGTAGTTTAACCATAAATGACAGCAATAAATAACACGATTGAAACTAATTTGGGATAATTGGATGGTGAAGTAATGTCTATTTGATCTGCAAATGTAAGCTCATCTGCTTTTCTTTTTAAGTTACACATTTGTTTTTGTGAGTAATTTGTAATGTCACAACATTTAGCTATAGGGCACCTAACATTTTTGAGAAATTTGAAAAATATGAAAATCCAATTATCCCAAATTAGGCAGGAAACAACACTTTCTTGACATCAGTAGAACAGTGTTTACGTTGTCTCGATAGCATTGAAATGAAATAATGTAGGCCTACTTACTATTCATTTTCATTTTCGAATGATCGTTTTTGTATTCACTGTAACAGTTCACACATATCACACATATCCCTAGCAATGTTAGTAGCAGTGTAGCATGCTAGTAGCATGTCAGAAATTTACTCAAACATCATAATAGGACGAAAAAGGATTGGGTTAACAGTTGCTTCTATGGTAATACGTCCAGCATTTTCAGAGGTATCAGAGGTAGTATGGGGGAAGCACTATACCTTATCACGAACGAGCATCCCAACATTTTAATCTCTGGGTCATGTATGTTGTACCATTTACCTTACGAAATGTCAGAATATGTAAAAAGTTATCTTTTACCCATTTCGTATTCTGACATTACTATCTTTTCCTTTCTTTAAAATACTAATTGAAGCCACATCCCCTCGCCAATTAATACGTCTGTGACGTCATTTGTTTGCATTAAGCTTCAGTCAATTCATTCGCAACTACAACGCACTGGGTAGTAGGCCTATATACTGCCATAAGAATGGCGTACAAAGGTGTTGAACCCAACATGTTAGATCTCATGTGGACTTTTACGCAGGAATTGTTGATAAAGCTGTGGAAGTATAGAAGCGGCACTCGCTTCTTCCGCCATGATAAATCGTAGTCTTTTGACCCATTTCTTGCTTCAAGTAACATATTGACAATAAATTTTCGGAAAATGAAGAGTTTTGAAGCCTGATTGATCGGAAAATTGTACAGTTTTTCGCTTAAGTTTGTAGTTCAAACTGTCGTGAGTGGAATTCGGAGTTTGGTGCCCACCGATGGCATGGGTCGACACCGCACCGCTTACGTCATCACAACCGAATGGCGTTCTGGTCTCTCTAACACTCACATTTGCAGCCCAGACAAAAAAAAAACATCAAGAAACTCGCGGACAACTTTTGAACAACGCTAACTTTAAACTTCTTTATATGTAGACTCTTGGCTAAAAACAAAGCATAACAAAAAAACAACAAAAAACTACAAGTCGATCCGGAATAGGACTCCTTGATCCGTCAGTGGGTAACAAAAACAGGGCTTGATACAGAAACACTGAGGGCGCCCACTTCTCTCAGTACAATAGTCCTAGCACGGTCGTCGGTACAACGCACTTTAGTCCTTTTAAACAGACGAAACAGACGTGCAGGATGACATAGTGAATTGATTGAACGTCAAAAAGGACATGTTGTGAGACAAAACTAGATAGACAGAAAGAAGTCATTTTATATATTGTATCTACAAATGAATTCACACATTACTTTACTTGCTTAGGGACTGGACACAAATTACAGGGGGGGTGGGCCGGTGTTTTTTGGGGGTGGGTCGCCATTTTTCGCGCAAGCATTTTTGAAGGGTCATAAAATTTTGTGCAAGCCTATGGGGAGGGTCACCTTTTTATGCATCAAAGCTGAAATTGCATGTGCACGTATTAAAGAATATGGAATACTGAAAAAAGAAAACATACCTCCTGGCACTTTCATTTTCTGTCATTTCCATTTTCGGCGCGCCCTTCGGGCGCAAGTTTAAGGGTATAATAAGCAATGTATTGATGATCCAAGCAGCCACATTGATTTAAGTTGTCATGATTTCTACTTATCCAACTCCTCTATTGTACATATAAACTGTCCCCTATAATGACGCTTTAAATAACAATTTGGGAGATCACTTATTTGATATCATTCTCCCATTGACAATACATTGGGTATAGGTCGGTGTCAAATGTTCATGAAGCTGTATGTATATTTTTCATTTTTTGAGGACATTGACAGAATACAAACTATTCAGAATAGTGCAAAATGTCATCAATAACACCTGGAAGCTTCAGGTCGAACAACTTTTGAATAACTATTTAGGATCAGATAACCTATGAGTTATTTGTAGTTTCCTCTTAGCCTACAATGTATAGTGAATCAACATTTCGGTGAAATTCCAAAATCAAATTTCTTGCACAACCATGGATTTGAAACCACTCTAGTCTAATCATGAACATTAATACTAATAATTAGGTGTACATAAATGCACAGATTTACTAGTTTTGCATTGGAAAAAAATATTCATAGTTTCGTCATAGGTTGCCATGCAAAAATGAATGGACATTTCAGTGAAATTCCAAAATCAAATTTCTTGCACAACCATAGACTTTAAACCACTGTAGTCTAGTCATGAACATTAATACTAATAATAAGGTGTACATAAATGCACAGATTTAACTAGTTTTGTATTGGAAAAAAAATATTAAGAGTTTTATCATAGGCTGCCATGCATAGTGAATGGACATTTCAGTGAAATTCCAAAATCAAATTTCTTGCACAACCATAGACTTGAAACCACTGTAGTCTAATCATGAACATTGATACTAATAATTAGGTGTACATAAATGCACAGATTTAACTAGTTTTGTATTGGAATAAAAATATTCATAGTTCATCATAGGCTGCCATGCACAGTGAATGGACATTTCAGTGAAATTCCAAAAACAAATTTCTTGCACAACCATAGACTTGAAACCACTGTAGTCTAGTCATGAACATTAATACTAATAATTAGGTGTACATAAATTCACAGATTTACCTAGTTTTGTATTGGGAAAAAATATTCATAGTTTCATCATAGGCCTGCCATGCATAGTGAATCGACATTATCAATGAAATCTAAAAATTACATATTTTGTACATATGCATGCGCTTTTTATCTGCCACTTCAAGCAAAGTACATTTACATGAATTATCACACACACATATGATTTGATATTTTTTGGACAAAGCGTTATATCGGCTGCATTTTGCTTTCCTTTTGAGAGGGGACTTCAAAAGTATAGCAAGTCAGAAGGAGGTCTTGAACGCATTGCGGGTTTGTTTGGGGGGTATTGAGTAACAGGGGAGGGTCACTTATTTTCATGCACGGATAAGGGGGAGGGTCACTAATTTTTGTGCATGAACTTTTGAAGGGTCATTATTTTTGACGCAGCGGTGTTTCGAAAAACACCGGCCCACCCCCCCTCCCTGTAATTTATGTCCAGTCCCTTAGTGCATTCATTCATTCATTCATTTGTTTGTTTGTTTGTATGTTTGCTTGTTTGTTGTTTGCTTTGCTTTGCTTTGCTTTGTCGGGCATTGTTGTAATTTACCCCGTCATGTCTTATCATAACACCCGTTACACCTTACAAGCGTTATTAAACCCATCACACCTATTACCCGTCATACATTGCCACATCCTATCAGGCACACCTCTCACAACCTGTCATACCCTGCCATATTCAATCACACATATAGTACATCCAATCATGCTCCGTAACAAACTATATCAAACACAATCGAATCCATTTACACGCGATAACAATCCATTAAATCCCTTTCGTGTGTCATTACATCTAAACAACACGAATGTACTGTTCTTTACAAGTGAATGTATTTTGTTGTCAGTAATTTATCCCCTCCCCGATTTTTGAGCGATAGATACTTGGCCATCCATCTTTTGTCGTTGTAAAAGAAAAAGTAACAGCCAGCACTCATTCGCACATTTCTTTCACATCTGTCCCATTCATAGGGTGTCCTGAAGGATTGTACTACTATCAGGGATTTTGTCATGCTTTCGTTTACCCGAAGATGACATTTGACGACGCCCGAACCACGTGCCTTTCACACGGGGGTGACCTCTTGGTGATTGAAGATTCCGTTGATAACGATTTCCACTTGTCCATGATCCAAGGCGTTGGATTTATAGGTTCGTACTGGCTCGGTTTACAAGCACAGTCAGCGACTGATTTTACATGGGTCGATGGTCGTTCTTTATCCCACACTGGTTTCCAAGGTTGGACTGACGGTCAACCGGAGGAACCTCTGTTGTATCCGTGTGTTGTCATAGAGCTGGAGTTGAACTTTCAATGGGTCACATCTAAATGCTCCGAAGCAAATTATGCTATATGCAGACATGCAGTCGGTAAGTCATTATCTATGTATAAATATACCTTGTCACAAATTACTACTGAACATTTATTTATTTATTTATTTATTTATTTATTTATTTATTTATTTATTTATTTATTTGTCTCTTCTAATTATTGTGATCAATGATCAATGAAAAAGTTATTTGTGCCTTGAAACACCTTCATTCAGATGTTACAAGCCTTCCAAGCCTTTGTATTATTTATTTCTCTATCTATCTATCTATCTATCTATCTATCTATCTCTCTCTCTCTCTCTCTATCTATCTATCTATCTATCTATCTATCTATCTATCTATCTATCTATCTATCTATCTATCTATCTATCTATCTATCTATCTATCTATCTATCTATCTATCTATCTATCTATCTATCTATCTATCTATCTACCAATCTATCTATCTATCTATCTATCTATTTATCCATCTATCTATCTACATGTTTGTTTGTTTATGTATTTATCTGTTTATCTATGTATTTATTTATTTATCTATCTTTTTATGGCTTCGAATATTTGTTTTTTGGTTTCCCTTCACTTTGTGTATTGAATCCCCAAATTGTAATTTAATGCCAAGTATTTAGCATATCAACACAACCTATATGAGTATAATCTCCATTGTTATTGTTGAAAATTGTATTCAAGTCCGGACTAGAATTCATTTGTAAACAATAAACAATGATCACTACACACATACAAGCTGTTTTGACAAAAAGAACACTCGAAATTTCAGCATGACAAATGGGTTAGGATCAGGCACGAAAGTTGATATACAGGAGCAGAATATTTACAACAATTTACAGTTTATTTCCTGTAAAAGTACGCACATGTCAATGTATTCTTTTGAAAAAAAAGGAAATGTTATTAGCACTTTGAAAATCCTTCATCTCAAATGTTACAAGATATCCATGCAATCGCACAATGTCTTTTTTGAGTAATCACTGAAGACATTTAACTTTGTGAGCATACTGTTAATGTTCTGCGATGTGATTTCAGGTCCTACAACAGCTTCTTCGCAAGATGGTCCAACAATGGCCCCTCTGATTACATCAAACAACGGGCGGACCTTCACCAACAGACCTGTTCAACCAACGTCTCGGCCTTCGACTGTCCAACGCCCAACAGATCATTACTCAACAACACTAGGTGGACAACCAGGATTCGAAACGACCCATCAGACACCACCAAACCAACGATCATCACAGACGTCACAGATATCGACCTCACAGCAACAAACGTCTTCATCATCGACGACGCCTAGTACTACA
This sequence comes from Ptychodera flava, assembly GCF_041260155.1. Taxonomy (NCBI): domain Eukaryota; kingdom Metazoa; phylum Hemichordata; class Enteropneusta; family Ptychoderidae; genus Ptychodera; species Ptychodera flava. Next base: position 2,475,525 of record NC_091939.1, on the reverse strand, counting down.
ACATCCAGGCAGACATTGTTACAAACTCAGTCCCAACAAGCGACTCGGACCGGTATTCCGGGATTCGCTACTTCACCAGGTAGAGATACAATTCACAGTTCATCAGTGCAATCGACATCATTAACCGTCTCAACTGAAAATGCACAAACTCTATTGGGAATGGCTGAAACACCACCGTCAACCACAGAACAGTTTACAACTGCACCGACAACGACGACATCATCAAATTCGCCAACGGATCAATCAAGTACGGTGACTTCGTCTTCCTCGGTAGCGCCATCTACATCAACCATACAGTCAACCTCAGCTACTTTCTCAAGTGAACAACCTCACACATCACAACGCCAAACATCGACATCGACGACTGATCAATCAAGTACGGTGACTTCATCTTCCTCGGTAGCGCCATCTACGTCAACCATACAGTCAACCTCAGCTACTTTCTCAAGTGAACAACCATCACAACGCCAAACATCGACATCGAAGATTGAACATCTGACATCTTCCAGGATATCTATGTTGAGGTCATCATCAACTGCAAGAAATCCTTCAAACTCACCTTCAACTCATCCTACTACGTCTGCTCACTACTCGTCCGAAGCAGTACCTGTACATGTCTCAACGGGTATGGTAACTGTGACCGTGTCACCGACCACGTCCATGGAAACATCATCACCGCAAACGACAGGGTCCAGCACAGTAAGTCCACCATCAGTGTCTACGTCAGTTACGAGCATTCCAGTGACTTCAAGTGGAGATTCACACTCCACAGCAATGATTTTAAACACGGGAACTGTCGACAACACATCAACGCAATTAACTTCAGGTTCTCCAGGTATGTCCAACTTATCTGATTCGCCAACAGAAGCAAGTCTTACGACGACATCCACAGAACAGGGAAGTGACGACCACTCCGTATCCGCAAAGGAAATATTGCGGCTGTTGTCCTGTTACGGATTTCCTGGGCTTCTCGCTTTACTCGGAATCACCATAGTGATTCTTGACTTACTGTTTTTCGTGAGAAGGATTAAGCCAAAGCATAGAATGACTACCAATGTAAACTCTCGATCTCAGGGACAGACCAAGGCTGCTAGGATTACCAGGGACCAAGTAAACAAGGCGAAATCTGCACGTTCACAAGGCAAATGGAGAGCTGAGGGTGTAGCGCCGAGGCACGATGTTTTGATGTCCATCGCTGATGGGTATCTCCGGATGCATGGTGTAGGGAACAGCGGAATGTCTGCAAGAGCTCCTCTTTATGAGCCTTGACAGATTAAATGCTACCAGTCAGATCTGAAAAAATAAACAACAGTACATACTGGACGAATAATTTCACTGTCCAAAATCAATGTTATTTCTTACGTGAAACGACTTTAATGAAAAGTTTGCAAATTATGCGGAAGGGAATACCAGGCCCTATCAGTCAAAACAGTTTGTAATCATGTGGATATATAATTACTTTGATATTTTGAACGATTGTCACGACATTATCACGACGTTGTGATCAACAGCTCCTCCAAATATAAACTTTTAGAATCTTACTGGTGTAATTGATGTCATTTTGCTCCGTATAGCGTTTACTTTACTGTCACACATTTTGAGGAGATTTCCATTCTATTTAGTCTTTTGACATGGAAGCCATGTTGGCAACGCCGCGACGCAGACGAGAAATGCTATCCATGTTACAGATCATAGTCAAACCGTTTCAGTCGGTGGGTATAATGTATCATGAAAGCATGCAAGATTTCATAATAAGGTTAGAGTTGGATATGTGACGTCAGAGCCTTCAAAAGAACGAACTGCACGTATGCAGGCCGTAATGTTTTATTTCTGTACACGTTGCAGAGATATACGTACATATTTTTGTATCATGGCTCTGGATTACAAAAAACCAATAAAAAATAAAAGAAAATAAGCTCAAGACAATGCAAGAAGGAAAAGATGATGTTTAAATATTTACAGCACATTACAACCAGAACACACATTTTCTGCAAGCACACCTGTATATTTTATATTATAACTGGTGTTAAATGAGACATGGCTAACCTTTTAATGCTCAAATATCCGTATCTATCTCCTACGATTTTCCTTCATTCTGAAAGAGACAGCTTCGTTTTCTGCCGCTAAAATCATGTTCGAAACTCGGACTGTGTGTGAAATGTCCATTAATATTATTGATAACACTTCTGGTCCGGACTTGAATTCACTAACATTGTATGTTGTACACAATGTATTTCTATCTACTTCAGGTCGTATGTGCCTGGAAAATGAAAGACTTAACTATTTCTCAAAGTTTCCTCAAGAAATATGTCAACCATAGTATTTCAAAATCAGCAAAAATCCGATGTCATTATTGCAAATTTTGGTACTAGAGAAATAAATATCCCAACTTTTACCGATATTTGGCTACCAATCTTATGCTGACTCCATCGATAAAAATAAAAATTTCAATTTTTGCAAAAGTAAGATGGCAAACAGTCCTCTTACACCAGTGGCTTCAAAATGAGCCCCCATAAGTGGTACATGTGGATCAGAAAAGAACTGTAAAGCTTTTTGAGTCTGCATACCTGTCCTCGAAGAGCATTCTACCGTAGGAATAAGAATGCGAAATTATAACGCTTGTTGTATTGATCATCGTCGAAAGTTACAGCTGATCGGCCTTCAAACAATTACTTCAGTTTACAATAGTACTTGATGGCTTGATATCCAGTATTGTGTTAACAACCTACCGTAGGTAACTACAGCATTCAGGTCATGTTTAATGTAGACTTAAATTTCGGTGGAACTTTCCTCAACGATACTTTCAACCATTCGCTGAACGCAGTAAGAATGGAAATTAGGGGGCAATGTGCAAAATATGGTGCTACAGAAACAAATTACTCAATATTTACCGACGCTTGAAATTCAATAAGGCCGCCATCCCAGTGTTTTCACTATTGATTTTTCATTTTTATATAAGATTTTTCATTTTTCTATAAACTAAGATGGTGAATGCTTACTACTCCATGAGCTTCAAACAAGGCACCCACGAGAGGTAGATCAATAAAAATATGTTAAAAGTTTGATAGTCATAATATCTGTCCCTGAGTGTGCGCTAGCTCAAGGGGTAAACGCATTTAACAGGTAGATTTGGAGTATGCAGTAGGATTTGCAGGTTGGTACTGAAGACTTCCACATTGCATAATCTGGTATGGCTTGCCACTTTTGACTGAGCCGACTTGGTGCTTTCAACTTTGAGACACATTTAAAGACGGCAATGAATCTTTTCGCGCTATTTGCGCCAAAATGCTGACTCAAAATGTAAACTACCCGAATACATGAGTAGGAAGTACGATCGGTTACGTCTTATAACTGCAAAGCGAGATCCGAAGTCAGCTAATAGTTGGTCATTTATAAGGCCTGATAGTTGACATTTTTGTTGAATAAATCATTAAATATTGGGCGGTGGCAAAAACGGTACTCAATCTTGATTCGACAGACCATTTCAAACCTGGATCTAACTGCTAATTCACCTCCAAAACTAATCCTGGATTTGGCGATCACTACAAACGACATGTTAAAGTGCGCCACCTGCCGTACTCATCTAGACTTCTTAAATGGCGATGAGCCTTTACTTGTGATTATTTAATTATAAGATAAGGGGTTCTGACCTCTATGAGTTCTTTGACCTTGCGCTTCAGTCTCCGATGTGGCTTCGCTTTATTGGCAGTGTCACCTATCTCCTTCGTGTGTCAATTTCTTGAAGATGTGAAAATATGAGCGTGATTTTCAATGTTTGAGTTTTGGTCATAGCGTTCACTTCATCGAATTTGTTCAAAATGTTGAACCTTCTCAACGACACTCGTGTGAGATGAGTTTATTTATGTTCCCTTCAACCGATTGGTGAAGAGGGTTTATAATTCTTAAGCTATTTGAACTATTGCAGCACTAAACGACGCCGTATAAAACATCTAATAACCCATATATATATATATATATATATATATTATATATATATATATGTGTGTGTGTGTGTGTGTGTGTGTGTGTGTATTTTTCTCTGTTTGACGTCATCGTATACGAGTGTTTTTCGCGGAGCCGTACAACTTCGAGCCGAAGGCGAGAAGTTGTGCGGCTCCGCGAAAAACACGAGTATACGATGACGTCAAACAGAGAAAAATACCATGGGATTATATATTTATCACATGAACAGTCTTCTTATTTTTCTTTTGATGTAGATGGATCAATTATCGTAACAAATTGCATGAATTTCGTCGCGATTTGTGTTTTACTTACGCGGATTACTTTCATTTAAAGAGTAAAGCGGTCCGTAACCCAGGAGATACTTTCATTCATAAATCCCATCAAGCTGAAATTGGATACATCGAATGATATCTCCACCAACCAAACGTACGGATTCGGTCATGTGAACGTGTCAATCATTGTCTCGCGCTGTACCGATGCCAAGGCAAGTCGGCTATCGGTGGACATAACTTTCATCGTGCTAGCGACGGATAGCCAAGTATTCAAAGTTATTTAGAATATTTACAAATCGGTTATGAAGTAAATGCAACGACACGATCGAAACAGTAATTCTCATTCTCAGAGATTCCGTGGCTTTTCAAAATATCACACAAGTTTACGACCGTGGCGAGCGCGAAAGATTCCGTTCGATGACACACAGAGTGTACCTCATTGCATGTTTACGCCCACAACGCTGCCGTCACCGGTCTCTGCCATGCCGATGTCAACTCGTTAATCCCGATCTAGGTCGTCAATGTTTTTTGTATGATGAAGGAAATTTATCGTTGTTAGTCAAATGACTTTATGCTTGTGCCTCCTATGTCGCTTTCCCGAAGATTATACTGTACTCATTTATTCAGTTGAACTTCCGTTGAGGTGTAGATTTCAGGTTTATCGCCAACCGGGATCGCCAGGTACGACGTCCACATTGAGCCTTACGACGCGACTCGACTGGCGCTGCGACGTTACTAAGCTAAGCCATTAAAATAAACGATCGGCGGTATCCCCATTCGATTCTCGGGAACAGCTATAGTTTTAGCGACTCGAAATTTCGCTGGACATGCCTTCTATGTTTCCATGTATGGATTTATCGGGTCACCTTTTTGTAAAAATGTCATGAGAGCACGGCATCGATCACGACAAATCGGTCTATGTCACGTCGCGACCCGCATGTATGAACGGTACCATGCAAGAAAAAAGTTCCGGTTGATGACGTACAACAGGGGTAATTCGGATTTCTTATCCGTCCTGTTCTACGTCACACAGGTGGGAATTCGGGCCAGTTCATGTGATAAATATATAACCGTACTCTCTGTGCCCAAGTTCAGATGTTGCCATAAAGCCATTATGGTGATAACCGGGAGGGCACATTGTATACATTTTGTGCATATATATATATATATATATATATATATATATATATATATATATATATATATATATATATATATATATATATATATATATATATATATATATACATATATATATGTATATATTTTATATATATATATATATATATATATATATATATATATATATATATATATTATATATATATATATATATTGAGTGCCTAAGAATATTTCCTGACATCGATCGCAGTCAAAACATGTCTATTTTGTTATGTGTATTTCAAGAAGTTAAAAAGATGGCCAATGAGGCCAAAACTGTCAGTATCGCGACTTCGCTGTGACTACGGAGTGATGGTGAAACGCGTTCCACAGAGAAGACAATTGAGGAGATATTGCCACTGCGAATTAATGGTCATTGTGATCGACCTTGGCCTTCTCTTGTGTTCTAGTCAACGAGATCTTTTATTTCTCAACGGTTAAAACTTTTAGTTTTTATTAAATTTTACCTGCATTGCCGCTTACTTGAACTTTGCTTCACAAAAACAACATAAGCAGATTAGGTTGCAAATAACCTTATAAGCCAGAACGACAGCGCGATATCAAAGTGAGAAATTAATGGTTGCGATGAGAAGAACACATAGCTAGTCAGAAATACCATGAGAGGCAGGACATGACACACTTGCAGTCTGAAAACTATGATAAAAATTTGAAAGTAGGTCAGCATTTTGGGTCAGGAAATGTGCACTTGATCATATTACCACTGGTCAATAGCAAATCGTTTGGCGATTACAGCGACATCGGACGTTTCTGTGGTACAAATATATGCCGTTCACATTGAGTCACCAACATGTTGTCCATATTTTGATTCTTAGCTTGGAATCACTTTGATTCTATCTGTCGAAAAGTGGTCTCACCTAATTATTCCGACATCTATCAGACATTTTCTGAACGTTGAATATCGAATTAAAATAAGAAACAGTCATAGACAAACGATATATCTGAAGTGGTTTATGACGGATAGTAATTACATTACAAGCAACAATAAAATGATACAGTAATGTGAAATTATAGAAATGTTAGTTTCTTGTAAATAAAGACTTGATAGTCCATGCACAGTAATACATAGTGCCTTGCTCTCGCACCAACGTTTTGACCGCTGATATTTAACCAGGAATGGTTTGTGTATGAATGAGCTGTAGCTGTAGTTGATAGCCAGAGCTTTATTGCCTGTCATTGCAACGGCATCAGGGTTAACCGGCATGGATTCAAAATGTCAATTTTTCCTAGATAAATAGCAGATATCGGGGAATACTGTCACAGTGGTCGGCAGTGATCTTGTGCGTGACGGCAGTACAGAGATGTCCTGGCAACTACTCTTAGAGTCTAATGATTGTGGCACACGCTAACAAACAAATGATGCTGTTCTTACGCTATTTATATTGCGGATTTCATGTCCCTTATATAGTCCGCATTAAAGGAAAACGTCGAGTCGGACATCCTGAACAATACAAGTACACATAACACTATCAAATGACAACACACCACATAGTTAATATCACGCCAGCCAAATACTATATAATCATAGTGACGAAGATCATTGACCAATCAGAAGCAGTAATCTTTCAAGAGTACAAAACTGAAAAACGTCATTGTATACTCAGTTGAAATGGTTATGTCTACAATTCTACTCCCTGGATGTCTAATTTATTAGAAAAAGACGTTTTTCTGTATTGTATGCGCAGACTTATTCTATAAGTTCGGTAAACGTCAAATATTGTTGCCTTCTAAAGTTCGACAATCTAAAATGAACAGCGCGACTAACTAGCACAGTTGGTGTTGTCATGTAAACTCCTAATAGACCATAGATTATGGCGATCTTCCAATCGCCAATTTTCCTCTGTTATGTGAATACTTGGACCGGACAACGAGTAGCATTCTGGGACACTATGTACATGTTCTATGTGAAGGATTCTCAAAAGCGTTTGCCAGTTGCTATACAATATTTTGCGTTTCAGTTAAAACGCGCCTCGAAACGAAACGTTTTAAACTTTTGCTCACATTTTTTGTTTGGGAAACTTAAAGCCTCTTCTTCGTCACGACCAGATACACAGAAAAATAATAGGTCAGTGGACAAAGTACTACTGACATTGAAAAATGAAATATAAAAAATGAGTGTCCCGATGCGTATGCCGATGTCCATCATTTCGAAGATCTGGTTGTTTCCATAAGAGAAACTGACATATCTTGACAGTAAAACATCACTTTGCAGATGCATCCACTCTGATTATCTGTGTTTATCTAACATGCTGTAAGAAAATTATGATGTTTCTCTTTTTTTAGAGATTTAGTTTTACGTCGATATCTGTCGAATATTATTTGAGCTGTGTTGCGTGTTGTAGCCTTGAAAATTGCACAGCGCTGTCTGCATCAACGTATATTTCACTTGTTTCCAGGTTTGATTTTGCTAAATTTCTTTTGTTTGAGGAGCACAAGAATGTCCAGTATCACCACAACGACCACAGACACAAGCAGAACGGTTGTCATCAATGAAAAAGGTAGATTTCGCTTGAATGAATCGTTAGAGCTCGATTCATCTTCTTCATTTTTATCGGTAGGTACTGATGTTACTGCTTGCGTGGAGACTGATGTTGTTGGCGCTGTCGTCACGGTTGTTACTTCGACTGTTGTGGTGAGTGGCGGCGTCGTTGTTGGCGTTGTTGTCGTCGTTGGAGCTGACGAAGCAAACAAGGAAAATAACAATAGTTAGAGGTATTCTGGCAAAATAGTAACCAGGTCTTCGTTTTATAAATTCGTAAGATCAAATCCGCAGAGCATGATTTAAAAACTAGTGCAAAGCATTTGTCGCCAAGCCTAAACAAAAGCATGAACCCAAACCGTTTTCTTATAATGTCACAAAGTTTTATTCTAAAGGCGTCAATACAAAATTTCTGACGTATGCTCGACAGTTTTATTAGCACAGCTAGCTAATGTATCCTTGCCGATTTCGAAGAGGTAAAAATGGTGTAGGAATCCCAAATCATTTTAATTTCTGCGACATTTAAGACCATTAAGTTAGAATTCGCCTCAAAAATTGAGAGACTTGAACTGTTGATCAAACTTACCCCAACGAATCATTCTCAATAAAGCAAGAATAAACCAAGGATCACCGTAAAAATGTTGGTACTATTCAATAAACAAATTACCCAATATGTAACGATACTTGAAATTCAAAATGGCGGTCATCCTTGTGTTTACGCTGGAGGAAAAAATAAACAATTTTGATTTTCACCAAACTAGGGCGGTAAAACTTTATTCAATCTAAGAGCTTCAAAATGAGCACCCATGTGCGGTACACTAAAAAACCATTGTAAAATTGAGAGCCCGGATATCAGTCCCGACGTGCATGCTACCTTAATGACTATTCAATCAACCCTTAGATTCCTACAACTTACAGCACAGTGCTGTTTACAAACTCGGCCAATGCTCTTTTTCGCAAGGACGAATTCTTTAAAGTTTGTCGCTTGTTAGAAATTTTCAGTACAACATTTCCCCAGGCAGGAATACATTAGTGAGAGATCGAGCTTCAATCGATCAGACTTTTAGTGTAAAATGTGAAGACATGGATATATATTTATGGTGCCATTTACAGTGTATGGGTGCCATTAGAACAATGGTTTACCCTTCGTTGGTCCAATTATGGATATAGAGTGAAAATATTTGTAGTATGCTATCTTCTTTATAATTGTTTTGGTCATTGTTTTAAGCACCAACTTTTTACACAAAGGCGTTAATGGAATTCTTAATGAGTTCTTTGTAGTTCCTGTAATTTTAGTCATGCAGTTCCGATACAACTCACAACACTTCGAAATATAAAGACAAAACAAATAAAAAGTTAGGTTTCATTTTAGAGATTTTCATAATTTATATGCCTAAGTATCGAAATGAAATTTTACCATGAATGAATTAATATAATTAGACCCTTAAGGGCTTTCAAGATGTGCCTCAACTGTACGGTTAACAAAAATGAATCTATTGAGCACGAAAGGGCGCACGCATTTCTCAAATCGATAAGTATTAGTGTTGATCGCAAAGAATCGTGCAGCAACAGCGTATGAAAATTCCGAAATAATACTGAATTGTTGGAAACCATAACAACCTAGGAAGTAAAGGTGTCAATAAGAAAATAGCAAAGATGCAGAGCAGGAAAATACAATGACACTTGAATATCTCGTATCGTCACAGCAATAAAGTAGGATTGTTATCTCGTACCGTCACAGCAATAAAGTAGGATTGTTATCTCGTACCGTCACAGCAATAAAGTAGGATTGTTATCTCGTACCGTCACAGCAATAAAGTAGGATTGTTAATTTTTTTCCTTTACTGTTTGTATCATCAAATGACATTCAAACAAAGCCAATAAACATTCTTCTAATTTCTATTGCTTCATTCGTGTTTAATTCTTACTTATTGATGGCCTACTTCGCAGCTTCAATTATGTTTTTCCTTCAGATTTTTTCATCAGAAAAAAAATTAAAAGTTCGATTGAAGTACACATTTTGTTACCAATAAATTTCGATAAGATTTATCATAATGATATCGGCAATCAAATCACCAATGATAGGTAAAATCGTTTATGCCTCAAAACAACACGAAAACTGCTTAGTTTGCTTTTGCCTTCTTCGACGCCTTACGATCGTCAAAATTAATATATCGGGGTGTTTAAATTTTGTTGACCAGAACTTTTTAAAATCACATTTCACAATAATCTAGCGAAGAGCAGACAATCTCTGATGTAGACATAAGCCGTTACGGTTTTAAATTATCATGTACCTCGTCGTCTTTAGTCAGTTAGTGTAATAACATCGTATGTTGATTTTTTTTCGAATATTTCATAAAAACCGACAGTCGTTCCAATAAAAGCCAATTAATTCTTCTTTTATTCAGGGACGCAGTTCACCTTCCTCATCGTTACTGTAGTAAATTTTGTACCATATATACATCAAACTCAAAAGTGATGATAGTGTTTATTATTCCAAAAAAAAGTAATATGTTATGCCAAAGGGTGAATATAAACTAACAAATTAGAATTATGCCACGCGAGTATACATTTCGATACTGATCATATTACACACCAAAAACTATCATTTATGCAAATCTATATGTAAGCAAGCAGAAGTATGTTAAGATTCGCGATTGTTACCTGGATATCTACAGATATGGTAAGTCATTACGTCACATGGTACTGTGATCCATTGATAGCCTGTCCCCATCTTCAGAAGGACGCACGGGTTGACAGGGTCCGTTGACCAATCGATAAATCCTGCAGAAGTCAAATACGTTCCGTCGACCCATCGGTACACGCCATCGCTGGATAAATCGTTAAGCCCGAGCCAATAATCCTTCGTCATGTCCACTATGGTTATCAGAAAGTCCTTGTCTTCTTGTGTTTTCAACATTGGCAAATCACCCCCGTCAGCTTGACACAGTGCTCTGGCGTCTTCATAATTGTAACCACTGTCCGTGAAGACCTCATACAACCCATTCTGATAAAGGTATTGTTCTGCGTCAACAACAAAAAAATCGTGATAGATGACAATGTTTGCTGAGGTAGGATGCGTCATGGAGATAGGCATTCGGACTGTCATTTTTCTGTACTCTACTGATCTACCACTTGTGTCATTTTAAAGCCTTTGGTTCTGTACTCTACTGATCTACTAATTGTGTCATTTTAAAGCCTTTGGAATGAATAGAATTTTAACCTTTCTGCCTTCATGAAATAAAAATAAATTTTCCTCGTAGGTTACCACGCGGATGGCGGTCATTTTGAGTCAAATATCGCCAAATTTAAGGCAATATCTTTATCCTGTGCCAACATTTGCACGGTCATCCTTGATCTTTTTTTGAAACAGAATAGTTGAAATTTTGCTAGGGGTAAGTTTGAGCTAAAGTTTAGGTCTTTCAATCGTACTGCATTTTTTTTAAGTGGCACACTATAGTCAACTATCGTAGTAGTGGCACGAGTGTCCAATAGTAAAGTGTGTATGAGGTTTAATGCATAAATGCAAGCTTTATGAAATGCTGGTCAGTTACTTCAGCCTTTTGGAGCGATGGATAAACGGGAGTCAGCCTGCTTTTGATTTTGTGATGTGGGAGGTCAACACGTTTTGTAAAATTAATGCCAAATGGGGGTCATTGTGTTTTGGAAATCAGACCGTATCTTATATTTGAATAAAATACATCATGTCAGCCACGAATTGTAACATTCAGTCACAGTTTATAATTGTAACTGAATAATAAATTGACGTATATACGAAGTCATGTTGCGCTGTCATTGCATGATTTGAGATACAAATTGTGGATACGTCTTTATCAATGTTGTTAATATGAATCATAAAAGATAGATGGTTAAAACGGCAATGTTACGTTCGCTTTCAGGAACTTGTCAGATGAGCACAACGAAAGATGAAATTAGCAGAAATTCGAATCCTTACCTTGGAGAGTTGGGACTTGCAGATGGAAAATTACTACCAGAAGTTTAAATACTCTCGTTATGTGGGACAATGTCATCTCGACTTTCAAAACAACCGAAGTACATAAACAAGACCGTAGCGGCGGATAAACTATATAGAAATATGTACCCTTTCAGCTAGTATCGCAATGGTGCAACAACCAGTGCGGGATCCAAAATTTCTATCAAAAATGCTTACACAGTAGTTATTTACACATGTGTCTCTTATTTTCGCCAAAACAGACTTATCGACGGTATTCTTTAGAGAATATCTTTTTAAATGTGTGTTACCATTGCGACGGAGTACCACACGACTAAATCGATCGGCATGGAAAAGCTCAAATGAAAGACTTGAATCACGGATGACTTGACCGTGCATTTTGCCATAACTGTTAATGTTAACAAACTGTATTATTCTCAATATCGAACCATAGCGCCTTTAAACTCGAGGTTAATAATGCTGTCATTGGAAGCAGAGTTTTCAATGTATAAGTTGGCATCAGCTGTGTGTTAAGAATTTCGTATCCGTTCGAGTCACAGTCACGACATGTACAGTAATTTAACGATAGAAATATTGATCGTCGCTATTGATTTTTCTACCATTGAGAACAATTAGTGTTGGCTTTTCCTTGCAGAGAAGCAAACGTATGCACGGCAACCACTAATCAACATTTACCAAGCGGTGAAGACATTTTGCATGAATGACAGCTATGAAAGTCTTGTAGCAAGGTTTTTGCGTTTTGATCAAAAAGAGGAAAAATGACAGAATCAAGAGCGATATTTCCTCAGCCGTGTATATTAAAGGTATTCAGTCACCTGTAATCTAAATATGCCCATATATGGTCAAAGGGGCGTTCCTTGGTATTCAAAATGCTCATGTGAGGGCGCTGTTTTTAAAAAGCGGCCACCCGCTTAAAATCTGTGATTGGTTAGATTTCAGGCTCTTTCCGTGGTAACTATGGCAAAATTGGAACAGGTGACAGTATACCTTTAACACCAAGCAAATCGCTGAGCTGTTTCATATCATCCATTTTCAAGTCGCCATTCGCAAATTACGTTAAGTTTTTTCGAAATTTGAAAAAAAATAGATTACTTAATAATAATACAATGATACCAATATAGTTAAAAAGGTCAAACGTAAAGTGTTCTGGGCTAATTAATTCCAAACGGAAGGAATCTTGGTTTGTAAAATAATTCCTCTGTTAATTGTTTATGAACACGAAAATTGTCCCCTCAAAAACAATCTGTACCACCCCTATCAATGCACGAAAATTTCAAAGTAGTGGAATCTTTTGTTTATAGTGTAATGTTACTTTTGTAATTTCTCGTATCTTTCTCTCGATATTTAATCATACTTTTTTTAACTACAATAATTCATACAATTTAAAACAGATATTTTAACAGATATATTCAAGAGAGTCACTGATTATAAATATATAGTGTATATATGTACATATACAGCTTTAACTTTTGTTGATATGCATTTTGAGCGGAAGCCCGTTGGTTCAGAAAGAAAGATGTAAGAAAGAAAGAAAGAAAGTAAATGTTACTATAATTTTGTTGAAAACAATCATATATTTTCTCTTCTTTAAGGTATGTTGAAATCTAAAGTATGAGCCTAATATATGTATATGTGTGTATCTGTATATGTGTGTATCTGTATGTATCTGTATATGTGTATCTGTATGTATCTGTATATGTGTGTATCTGTATATGTGTATATGTATGTATCTGTATGTGTGTATCTGTATGTGTGTATCTGTATATTCATGTAACTGTATGTGTGTGTCTGTATATGTGTGTTCTGTATGTGTGTCTGTATCTGTCTGTATATGTGTGTGTCTGTATATGTGTGTGTCAGTATGTGTGTGTCTGTGTCTGTGACAGTATGCACATATGTTGAGTAGAATTTTCGCCTTAGGAAGTACATTTTATAATGAATAAATCCGTAATTTGATACTTTTAATACAAAAGTTCTGTACAATGGATGCTTTCGTGTTGTCTCTCTTTAAAGTTTCTAAAGTATGAGCCTTTTTTCTGCTGTGTATGGACTGTAATAGAAGCGTATGGTTATGTAAAAGGAGAAGGAGGTCACTGGTCCATGCTTTAACAAATTAAAGTAAGGCTAGAATCGCACCCCAGGTATGTACCTTAAATTGTCCTTGAATTCCTCGTTTTATGTGCAGAATAAGATACGACGTCACACGGGTGATGGATATAAGTTCTTTGCTATGAGTCAGTGAAAATTGATGATATTAAACTTATGTTTTCATAAAGCCATAGTAATACAGACGATAGCCTCGTCTGGTGGATTTAACTTTCTTGTTATTTTATTTCAGTCCTTCGCAGCTATCTTTTCCGGCAACATCTTGTATTGGCAGCCTGCGTGTTATTTTCGATGGTTCAGTGAATGAGTTGAACATAAAAAGAAGAGCATTCCTTAAAAAATTCGTTGTAGATTAGAGAGGGCGCGTTGTTAACACGAAGCATATTCTTTACACTTTAGCATTTCATGTTCTAATAGGTTGCACGTAAATCCTGACATGCTGTGCTCCGAGAAACATGCTCATTTAAAGTTAAGATGAATCTATTGTCATAGAAAGTATTTTATTTTGTAGTAGTAGTAGTAATTAATCAAGATACTATGCGCCATCGGCCTCAAAGTATGCCATGACTGATCACAAAGTATCCCATTACTGATCACAAAGTATAATGAAAAAGACCCAAGACCAAAACTTCAAAAGAGCAGAGCAGATGTATTTTAAACGGAGAAAAAATACGTAACAAAATCACTCAGTATTTCAGAACGCCTTTCAATTTCAAAAAATCAAATTTTGCAAGATCGCGAAAGTATTTTTGACAAAGAATTCACACAGCAAAACACTGAAAGATTCTACATTGAAGTTTACTTGCAAGGATATGGATTCTTTTTAGTTTTTAGAGAAATGTGGAGAGGTAGCGTAAGGGCTTTTTGAAAACGTTAGAGGACCGATGACAACTTAAAGGGAGTCCAACACATTTTAGCAACGACGGTATATACATGAACACTTCAATCATTGTATCCTCCTTGGCATTGCTAAACAACGAAATAAAAATTACCAAACGTTCGTTAACCGATGCACGGATTAGTTGGTGGATAAAATAATTGAGTAAATATACGATCGGACAATAATATGAAATGAATAATTTCATATTCAGTATCGGTATGGCATTTCTAGATATTTACTTTACCTTTGCCAGACTTTTGCGAAAGTTATCTTGGGTCCGTTAAAATAATCCAAGTGCGCAAGTATCATTGACAATGTTCTTCCAGTTGATCAAATGTGAAAAGTGACAAGCAGTCCCGCCACTTCGCATTGTAATCGCCTATGGGTCCACACTCTTAAGCTTGACATTAGAGCGATGTTTTTAGGTGGCACTGTCTTTCTTGACTAACTTTTACAGTTCCTGTACTGAATTAAATCAAATGGAGGTGGGTCGATTTATGTTTCAGGCACTGACCCTGCAGTCTTCGATGAAGCTTGTACATGGCGGAGAATGTAAACATTACATGACTTCACAAGTGCATTGATGTCCCTAACAAAATGGTAAACAAACACATATTGCAGAAAATGAACGTCTTGCTATGTGAATGCGTCGTCCATATTTTTGCTGTTTCTTTTTCTACTTTTTAACTTTAAATACGGCTCGAGCTTTAAAGGAACAAAAGACGATTGGAACTAACTTGAGATAATTGGATCTTCATATTTCTCAAATTTCTCAAAAGTGTTAGCTGCCCTAGAGTTGAATGTTGTAATGTTACAAATTACTCGTATAAACAAGTGCATAACTTAAAAGAAAAGCAGGTAAGTTTACATTTACAGATTAATCCGACATTACTTCACCATCCAATTATCCCAAATTAGTTTCAATCGTGTTACTAGATAAATGTATCATCCAAGCGACTTCCTCCATTTCCCGGATGTAGTATCTTCTACCGGTGTGACCGTAGAGAGACATATAGATCAATGACTATCACCACGCTCAGCATAGCCATTAGTACGCAAGCAAAGGTGAGGGACGGTAGCTCCCGGTGTAATTCTCTCCCGAATAGTGATCCTTTCTTGTGATATTCCTCACTTTCCCTTGTTGGTGATATTTCACTCTGTGTTCCTGGAGATGGATATAGCACGGTATCTGATGCGCGGAGTGCAGATGAACTTGTCATGGACACGCCTGATGGGATTGAACCTGAAGGAGAAATAAATCATCAACGCCGACTTGAAATATATCATAGTGATCGCTTTGTGAATCTATCATAAACAGATCTCGGTACATGGAGTTTAATAAACACGATTGGAACTAATTTGGGATAATTGGATGGTGAAGTTATGTCGATTTAATCTATAAATGTAATCTCTTCTGCTTTCTTTTTTATAAGTCATTTGCAATATTGCAACATTCAGCTATAGGTCACCTAACACTTTTGAGAAATTTGAAAAATATGAAAATCCAATTATCCCAAATTAGTTCCAATCGTGTTAATACTAGTTTTGACATAAGCGCTCATGTTTAGACGATTTCTGCTCGTGAAGAGCTAGAACTCATTTCTGTTTTGCCTAACAATACAATGACCTACAAACACTATAACTATCAAGATCTCGCTGCTTCATGCTGCAAATGTTTGGAAACAGGATGACTTCCCTCACCTGTCAGGAAATCTGGACACAATTAACATAAGCTTATTTGTATAAAAGGGAAATTAGGTGTACGTACCTTTTGGCAAATTAAGTATGTTTTGTTGTTTGTTATCAACTGCAGTTTCTTATTCTACTGTCCACATCAAGCTAGAATAACAAAATTCTGTTTGGCAAATACTCTGTACATGCACATGTAAAGACTATAATGATTGATATTGATAACAAATGAATTCTAGTCCGGATATGAATTCAATTTTAAGAAATAACGATGCTGACTTGTACACATATGGCCGTGCTGTAATTTTCATCACGCCCTAGGGAGTAGAACGAGAAACTGCAGTGGATAAACAAAACAAAACTACCAAAAATTAGCCAAGCGTTATAGCTTAAAATTCATAACAAAAAACATGTTTAATATCAATCAGAGACAGTTTTGTTTCGAATCCCCCTTTAAGTCCCCCAATCCTTTCAAATTCCCCCAACATATCCTTGACATTTTCAAATACCCCCGTCAATTCTTCAACTACCCCTCCAATAGAGGTGTTTGTACATGCAGCCTTATGCTGAGTGTTGCAAAGTGTAATATTTTTGAGTTCCACCATTTAACGGAAAACGACACTTTTAGGAAATTCCTCTCATTTCGCAGAACTCGGCGTATATGCGTACAACCATGCATGGAAATGTTTGAAGGTTTAAAATAGGGCGAGTGAGGCTAACGTAAAGATATAGCTAAGGAGACGAAAATGGAACTGACAGAAATACTTTAAAAATAGTTTCGTATACTCACTGCTGGTCACGGCAGTTGTTGGTTCTAATTCACTCCTAGTGTGGTTTGAAGTCGATAACAACGTCCTTGTGGATTGGGGACCTATATAAATTAAAAATAAACACATGGTCTTTGCAATATTGTGTCACCCAATTTTTAGTAACTGGCCTTATTTGATATTGATATTTTCAGAAAAATTCTACAAATACATGTAAGAAATGAAACCATAGCAGCACGCTTTCAAAATAAAGAAATAAAACGTGTACGGGATCATAACAGAGGTAGAGGAAGTCTAGATCAATAGTGTAGTGCGATATAAACCAATCTATGATCCAGAAAACAGAGTCTCTCGAAAAGAAATTTTACGGCATTTTCGTTTTCCATTGGCGGCTTCGGATGATGTCCATGAAGAACCACAATATGTTTAGTGTATTTAGTATAGACCTCCATTGATGTCTGTAAACAAGATACTGCAGAAATGCGGTAGAAACCTCAAATCATTAAGTCACGATATAGACTTTATTCCCCCTTAAATTTATTATTGTAAAAGACTTAGTACACGTCAAATCTTGAAGAAAGATGTCTTCAATTGCACTTTGGAATACTACAAAACCAATACAACATGTCCACAACACAGTGCAGAAAAGCACGTGCGAACTGAAAAGTGGATTACATAACACAAATTATTCAAAAAATGCTAAGAATCAAGCACGAGATCTTACTGAACACCTAAAAAGCACTGAATGACTAGTCACATTACAGACACATCCAATCTTATCAATCTGAAATCGACATCTGGTCAACTTGGCTCATCTTATCAGAATTCATTGCATATTCCACAGTTCACCCTGTGCGCTTTCTCATGTATGCGAGCTGTGCCGCGCCTTCGGAATGCTCTCCCTCTGCAGTGAAACGACGAAAGTCAGCAACGTGAAATAGCTTCAAAACAACTAAGATTGCATCCTTTCAGAAAAAAAGCCTACTACAAATGAGAATCCACAAAGCCATTGCACGCTGTTTGTTTGTGGATGCTGGCGCTTTGCAAGTGTTTAGTTTGATTGATTATTGATCATGGTCACTTCCAAAATCCCGTTCGTAAAATGCATATATATGAAAATCTGTATACGCCCTCTAAAAGGACAGCCATGATTTTTTCCTCTATATTGTTTCTGCTATAAAAAGTTTGACAAAATTCTTAAAATATAATTTTTTTTCGTGACTCACCAGTTGTCTGCAATGTTGTAGTGACTACTGATTCAGTTGAGGACGGAATTGTAGTCGTTGATAATGTAGTTGATGAAGATGGAGGGCCTATATGGATAGAGATGAATTGTGACCATCATCATCATTACCAAAACCACTACTACCACAATCACCACCATGATCATCACTCGTACCATTAAATTACATCCATCGTAAATCGTTAGAATAATGCTGGCATACAGCATCCTCATGACCCATGTACAGCTGCCTTCATACCTGGCCTTTACCAGCATCACAACCTTTCCAACACGCAAATGATAAGTTACTTTTTTAGTTCTTAGGCACAATGTTTTACAATCACAATGGAGATATGCTTTCGATAACGAACTTCATTTGACCAATCTTACGACCAATACTACTAACACATAGAAAGATTTACTCAGGGATATTATTTTATTGATAATAGTTCTATACCTTCATATTTGCAGATAAATCCAATTTCACCTTCGTCGTCACATGCATGTGACTGCCATTTAAAACTTGAACTTGTCCCTAACACGACACAATTTTCCATGTAACCTGGTTCGCCGTCCTGCCAATTTGTATAGGTAACATTTGTCCCATCGTCCCATTTGTAAACAGTGCCAGAGAGGTACAGTCCGATGCAGTACTTTCCGTATCTGCCCTGCAAGGCCGTTTCAAGGCAACTCTGATCGTGTACATTCCTGACAATTGCCAGCATTCCGTGCCCTGATTGACACATTGATACGAACGACGAGCGTGATTCATAATCTTCGTTTGCTTTGTAAACTTTGTAACAATTACCATGGCATGCATACTGATTTGATTCACACCCTGGAAGAGATAATATTAAAGTTATGTATGTCAGATTTATCGTTATAAAGCGGGATGAATATCATGTATCGTCATATCATATCATATCATATCATATCATATCATATCATATCATATCATATCTCATGAACTGGCCCGTATCTCCACCTGTGTGACGTACACCAGCACAGATAAGAAATCCATATTACCCCTGTTGTTGTACGTCATCAACCGGAACTTTTTTCCTGCATGGTACCTTTCATACCTGCACGTCGAGACGCGACGAACACAGACCGATTTGTCGTGATCGATGCCGTGCTCTCATGACAATTTTACAAAAAGGTGACCCGACAAATCCGCACATGGAAACATAGACAGCATGTCCAACAAACTTTCGAGCCGCAAAAACTATAGCTATTACCGAGAATCGAATGGGGATACCGTTGATCGTTTTTTAATGGCTCAGTAGAGAGGTTAAGATTTCACCCTAATAGCGAGAACGTAACGTAGAGTGGCTACGCGTTTCGTACGCGTAACGTTCTGCACAGATTCGGATTAAGACTTGACCGGCCCCGTCGCTTTGCTTTCAACGGCAGCAGTAAGTGGGTAGCCGAGCAAGGTTCACATGTCTGTGTTCACCTAACGATCTTCATAACAGCCTATCACTAATGCGACAGTCTACTGAAGTTTACACATTCAATTCGCTGTTTTTCTTTTTATATGCCCATAGATTTGAAGCAAGTCTAGATTTCTTGTAAGACGTGTGCGTGCCGACTCACAGTCGCATCGTCTTAAGGATTTTGCTCTGATATCAGGTTAATAGAACACAGAGAAAAAAAATTGAAAATACTGAAATTTTACTTTGTGTTAGAAAAACTGTGTCAAAGCCACGGAAGTAAAACAAACAACAATGTTAATTTCAGTCACTGAATGTTATCGGCAGTGCAGTGTATGCGACGTCTGCCGCCGCGCGTGTGCCGTCGTCTGCGAGTGCACTGCAGGAGGTAATTTTTCCTTTTTGTTACCTAAAATATCTCAAAATCAGACGGCGATTGATAAAACCAAGAACAACAATACATAACGAATTTCAGAAAGCAATGTTAGTTTTGATTATCAGTCTATGGCGAAGCGAGCGTGAAAATCGCTCTCGGAAAAGGTGTACGAGAAAAGTGGCCGTTTCACGTAGAAAACGACTGCCAAACGACAAGAGAACGCGTGACATCATCAGAACATGATGAGAGCGCGCAGAAAGTGATGACGTATCCGTTCCCGTTCCGTTCCCGTATGAAATCTTAACCTCTCTAGTAACGTCGCGTCGCGGCTAGGCTCCAGTCGAGTCGTAAAGGCAAGGCTCAATGTGGAAGTCGTACCTGTATAGTACCTGGCGATCCCAGTTGGCGATAAACCTGAAATCTACACTGCAACCTAAGTTCAACTGAATAAATGAGTGCAGTATAATCTTCGGGAAAGCGACATAGGAGGCAAAAGCATAAAGTCATTCGACTAACAACGATAAATGTCCTTCATCACACAAAAAATTCCGTAATGTAGCTCGGAATCAAACCCATAGCGTAAGGCTGTAGCGAAGACATAAGCTGTCCAGCTGTATTATAACTCTTCAGTGCAGCGCCGTGGAATCCTATGAGGGCCCGTTCTGGTCAAAATTATGTTTTATTAATTTTAGTATGTTAGAATTAATTTTATGTAGATTGGAATTAATTAATTGTATCTTTCTTTTAATTAATTTTTATATGCTTTAATTAATATTGTGTAGTCATACCGAATTAATTTTATGTGTTCCAATTAATTATTTCTGCTTATCTTTGCAGTAATTAATTTTATGTAGTCTAGAATTAATTTTGCTAACATTTCAAATTATTTATTTTATGTGCCGGAATTAATTTTATGTAGTCTAGATTTAATATATTAATTCCTTCAATTAATTTTGGGTTCAAAATGTTTTCACGTGCTGCAAGTTGAATGTTTGCTAGAATTAATTTCTACCAGTGTCTTGAATTAATTTTGTGTTCGGTCTAAGTAATTATGTGTGTGTACGCTCGAATTAATTGTGTGTTTGTGCGAATTAATTATATGCGTTCGCTCGAATTAATTTTATGTGTTTGCTCGAATTAATTATATGTGTTTGCTCGAATTATTTTCGGCCGATCCCACAGTCCTTTGCGCACACTTTCCTAAATCAATATGGCGGCTCCCGACCCGGAGTGGTATTATTCAGGCGCGCGCTCGAACCGTGATCTGTAAAAATGGATATCAATAAACTGATCACAAAAACTTTTGTGGTGTCTCCTGTCTGAGGGATCTTGTATGTGATTGCCCATAGAGCCAAGCCCAACCAATTTTGTGTTTTCACCCTTTCTATCGGGCTTTGCCAATCATCGTGTACTGTAGTGTAGTGCATTGTACTGTAAGCGTACGCGGCATTCAAGGCGAAAATGAAATCTGCTGAACAGATATCTACGAATATGAAAACCAATAAAAAACTTAACAATGACCCCAGGAAATGTCTCCAAGCTTGATTACTGTGAAATGTCCCTTATTAAAATATAGCATTCGGCAGTTTCACCTCTATCTGTGTATATATATACAGATAGACACAGAGAAACTGTCGCTATACGCGAAGCCGGCCTGTTTTCTTCTCCGGTATACAGGCCGGCTTCGCGTAGCGACAGTTTTAAGCGCCTGTGTCTATCTGTATTACATATACAGATAGAGGTGAAACTGCCGAATGCTATATTTGTAATTAGGGACATTTGACAGTAATCAAGCTTGGAGACATTTCCTGGTGGTCATTGTTATTATAAGTTCTTTATTGGTTTTCATATTCGTAGATATCTGTTCGGCAGATTTCATTTTCGATTGCTGCGTACGCTTACGGTACACTGCACTACACTTCAGTAGGCTTACACGATGATTGGCAAAGCCCGATAGAAAGGGTGAACGTTCACGTCTGACGTAAACACAAAATTGGTCAGGCTTCGCTCTATGGGCAATCACATACACGATCCCTCAGACAGGAGACACTACAAAATTTTTTGTGATCACTTTATTGTATTGATTTCCATTTTCACAGATCACGGTTTGAACGCCTGAATAGACCACTCCGGTCGGGAGCCGCCATATTGATTTGAGAAAGCGTGCGCAAAGGACTGTGGGATCGGCCGAAATAATTCGAGCAAACACATATAATTAATTCGAGCAAACACATAAAATTAATTCGAGCGAACACATAAAATTAATTTGCTCAAAGACATAATTAATTCGAGCGAACACATAATTATTTCGACCGAACACAAAATTAATTCAAGACACTAGTAGAAATCAATTCTAGCTCACATTCAATTAATTGCAGCACGTGAAAACATTTTGAACCCAAATTAATTGAAGGAATTATTATATTAAATCTAGACTACATAAAATTAATTCCGGCACATAAAAACATATAAATAATTTGAAATGTTAGCAAAATTAATTCTAGACTACATAAAATTAATTACAGCAAAGATAAGCAAAAATAATTAATTGGAACACATAAAATTAATTCGGTATGACTACACAAATTAATTAAAGCATGTAAAAATTAATTAAAAGAAAGATACAATTAATTCGCGGTGCTAGTAAATTAATTCCAGTCTACATAAAATTGATTCTAACATACTAAAATTTATAAAACATAATTTTGACCAGAACGGGCCCCCATAGAATCCGATGTATTTCGAGAGTTGACTCAGACACCACACACATCAGAACGGAATTTCCGTCAAGTAATAAAATTAGGATGTATCTACGGGCGAGATATGTGTCACTGCAAACATCAAAGTCCGTCAGACGAAAACATTGACGACCGAGATCGGGATCCGATTTGACACCGGCGGAGACCGGTGACGGCAGCGTTGTGGCCACACACAAACAAACATGCGATGTGGCATACTATTTGTGTCATCGAATTGAATCTTTCGCGCTCGCCAAAGTCGAAAACTTGTGTGATTTTTTCAAAAGCCACAGCATCTCTAAGAATGAGAAATACTGTTTCGATCGTGTCGTTGCATTTTACTTCATAAATCTATTCGTAAATATTCTAAATACTATGGCTATCCGTCGCTAGCGCGGTGAAAGCCATGTCCGCCGATAGACTTCTTGCCTGGTATCGACAGCGCGAGACAATGATTGACACGTTCACGTGACCGAATCCGTATGTCTCATTGGTAGAAAAACCGTTTCATGTATCAAAATTTGAACTTAATGGGATTTATGAATGAAAGTATCTGCTGGGTAACGGACCGCTTTACCCGTGAAATGAAAGTGATCCGCGTAAATAAAAGACAAATCGCGACGAAATTCATGCAGTTTGTTACAATAATTTTGATTCCTCTACGTCAAAAGAAAAATAGGAAGACTGTTCATGTGATAAATATATAATCCCGTGGTATTTTTCTCTGTTTGACGTCATCGTACACTCGTGTTTTTTCGCGGAGCCGCACAACTTCTCGCCGAATATCATATCATATCATATCATATCATATCATATCAATATCATATCATATCATATCATAAAAGATCATATCGTATTATATCATATGTAGTGAGATAGATAAATAGGGAGGGAGTGAAAGAGATGTTACGGCATCAAAAGACAATTAAAATAAGCCGTAGTATACCAATTATTTTCACTACCTGAGATCTCTGGGACAAATATGACTTCACAATCGTACAAACATTTTATTCATTCCACAGTTGTCAAGTTTGTCTGGCAAAGATGACCAAAGATGAGTTGAATTAAGCGTTATCGCGTTTTGTTTGCGAAATGAGGAAGAAGGATGGCAGTGAATATCCTGGCCAAACAATTTTTGAATTAGTCATGAGTTTTACAAAATCACTTATCTGTTCCAGGTAAATGCTAGCGCTTTTTAAATGATTCAGCCTTTAAACAGCTGCAGGATAGTTAAGACTCTGTCATGAAAACTAGAAGTATAGCATGGGTATTGGCATACAAAAACGCCAAGCCGAAGTTTTGACACTGGCCGACGAGGACAAACTCTGCATGGGAGCAGAAATTGATAGGGGACCATACACCGCAAACTTTAGTTGACGCCCAGGTAGTCTTGTTATACCTTTTGCCTCGCGAGGGGGTCAAGAGCACAGAAATTTACGTCCCGGGCAAATAATAAAAAAAAGTTTTGCAAATCTGTTGGTAAAAACTATCTCGAGTACAGAGAGGATGTGTCGAAAACAAACATTGGCGGCTTAGCATGTAGGAAAGTGCAGCGAAAGATTACCACGGCATTTGAAAACAACGACAAATAAAGATGCATCGTCCGTTTGTACGATCTATACAACAAACTTTGGTAAGTTCTTGTCCAATGTCATTAATATTATAAACCTGTGGGGTTTTTTAACTTCTGATTTCGCCATGTAGTGAATGAATAATAACTATCTTGTGTAGTCCCCCAGATCGCCCCCAGACACATATCTGCAGCCAGCCAGGAAGATACAGATTGTTGGTATACATTCGACTACGCCTATTGGAAAAAATACACTTGCGAAAACAGTAGGGAGACTATGCGAGAACGCTGGAATATCAGGTTTTTACATACAAACCACAGTTTGATGGCAGCTGCCGCCACACGTCTATATAGTGATGGAATAGATGAGCAGCTTATTGCCGAAAAAACAGGTCACCGAAGCTGTGCCATCAGATCCTACAAGGTAAACTGTTAATCACACAAAATTGAATGCAACCAAACATTGAGCCAAGTAGCCTGTAAAGCCGGTACTGTGCAAGAACAAGTAACATAGCTAGGTGAATAATGACAGTACCGAACAACCTACTGCTAAATGTCAGATTGTATGTCAAACAATTAAAAAAATTAAATGTATACAGTATCACTGCACAGAATCGAAATCCCAAGTAATATAAGCTTAACGTTAATATGGCGATATTCTCTGTACCATTACAGCGTACCAGTATTGAGCAGCAGTTCGAAGTGAGCAAGGTGCTCCAGGGAAATGCACCGAAAATACCAAAGACATCTGACCACAAAGACAGCAATCAAACGACAAAGATGAGCGACAAGATAGAAAGTGAAGGTGGAGTAAATAAAGCCGTCGACGCGAAAGGTTGTCTACTCAATTACGTAAAGGTGGAAGCTGTTCTCCCAAAAAATGGGAGTTTTTCTTTAAAATGACAAAACAATGATCGTGTAATTAATAGATGAATTATTAAAGTAGCATATTATCATGCACCTGTCATATATGGGCATATTTAGATTACAGGTGACTGTATATCTTTAATGAAAGTGGGAGGAAATTCCTTGCTTTCAGTAGAAATCAGAATACTTAAATCGTTTCCTTTATTTCAGGGCCAGATGTTATCAAATGGGCAAAATAAACTCTGTCTTGGAAATAAGATAGTTCACTCGTCAACATAGATACGGTCTGAGCACGAGAGCAAACCTTTTCGTATAATCACCACGTCGCACGGGGAGGGGGGGCGCCAGTTAAATCATTCATACGATAGAGTCACTCTTGCCACTTGTTAACAGATAAATTTTATTTCGCTATCCATCCGATGACCAGCTAATTTACTTATCACATGACGAAATTCAAAAGTCCACAACAGTGAATCATAATGCGTCCCCATACGAAGGTGAGCTTATGTAACACTTTCCTAAGGAAAAAGACGAGCATTCAGTCGACACCAGCTCGCAATGCGAAATAACATAACAACAAACAAATCTGTGAGACTTTAGGTTTCCTATACCCATTGCAACCGTAATGATCATCACCCTCTACCAACCATGGTTGGGATGTAGTCCTGTATATTGCATGTCGGAAATCAAGGACGCTCATGGAACGCATGGTAGACAATCTGCACTTTGTTATGATGGTTCATTTTGAACTCTCTACGCATGGAATGCTTTCAGTTCGTGTGTTGACTTTTTAAGCACACTATTAAGACCAATACATGTGTTCAACGTAAATAGGTGACTGTTATCCTTGAGTTCGGTGTTTGCTTCAAGATAATCGTATTTTGATATTTTTCCACGGCTGTTTTATCCGTTGCATATTTAAAATTACTTCTTTGTTGTTGTCGTTGCTGTTGTTGTTATGTGATAATTAATTCCATATCTTTTGCTTTCAATCAATTATTGGCACTATTAGCGCTTTTTAAAGAAGCAAAGAGACACATTTGACCAATCTACTTACAGATATACATGCAAGACCGTTACGTTTTTGTCCCTGTAGCTTGGTTATCTTAGCAAGGCATCACAAAATTTGCGCTAGAAGCTTTATCCCGTACACAGTGAAATAAGTCAATTTTTACAACTTATTGCATATTTTGAAATGCTGAAGTTTCATTCTATCAATCTTGTTTTGAAGATCCAACTCGGAGGGGCAACTGCGTTCTCTGGGTATCAATTGACGCTTGATACCAACTATTAATGCCATCATAAGGACAGCTAAGCCCTTTTGAAAAGACACTATAAAAAATCAAACCTACCTCGTACAGGTGGTACACTGACCGCGGTAATAGCCAGAGTCACGATGACAGCGATTATCGTATGAACAGCCAGCATGACACTCACTCAACGGTTATATGATCAGCCGCTCCTTTACCATCCTTCTCTAATCTTCTCTCGCACAAAGAGAACCCCTTCATAAATCTTATAATAATCTGGAAGTACGTCATGTTGTTTTGCTGTTAGCTTATATTATCCAGGATCTTCCGACACGAAACATTCTGCTGACATAACCAACAATAACTCATCGAACAACGATCGATTACAAATACAGTAATAAAGTTTAGAGAACCTTCATACGAAGAATAAGTGACAGAGTACAAATATTACTCAATATTAGTTTTCCATCTGTCGATACTAACCCATATAACATCAACTGACAAATCGTTACATCGAATATTTCAACATTTTACACCTAATTTCTTACAACACAAGGTAAAAAAACTTTATCGAAATTCATGGTACCCCGTCGATGAATATCATTTTTTCTTCAATGGAGTGGAGGATATATCTCGCTTTCAGCAGGAATCAGCCAATCAAACTCGTTTTGCCTTCAAGTTGTATCATGGCTAGATGGTAATCAAATGGTCAAAATAAACTCTGTCTTCGTGCATTTATATTATTAACAAGTGACTTCCAGTCTGGACTCGAATTCATTTATCACCAATATTTATGTATACAGGTTTTGTCGACAAACAGAATATTGTGTGTTTCAGCATGCTGTAGGGAGACAGCAAGCTACTGTATTTGATATACTGCATAGAAATTTTGAAAAAAAAATTCAACAGTTGCAGCTTCTGCCCCTTTACGAGGCATATATGCTTGTTTTATTACGAAAATTCAATGGCATTCATACATTTTGAGAATGTTTCAAGATAAAGGTCATAAAATGCGAGAAAATGGATCTAGATATTGTTTAATTGTTACTAACACTAGAGCAATTGGATGACGTTAAGATGTTATTCATTTTCCATTGAATTTCCTACCAAAACTTGGGAAAGTGTAAAAAATTGTAAAAAGGGAACCAAAATATTTGTGGTGTTGTACCAATGATGAACACATTGAGTTTATCCATCTCTGTGCTGTAGAGTTGATTTTGACTTTACTACATCACCTGACCTACAGTGTACATGAACTATGCCAATCAGCGAAATGGTGAAACGACGAGATAGCGAAATAAAAAAACTGAAAAAAAGAGGAATAAATTCGACAAAGAGCAAATTGTACTGCTAAAATTAACAAACGGTAGGTTCGATGAACTTTAACTCACTCCACTCCCCCTCCGCTCCCAGTCCCCCGGCAATCGTACAGCGCTGGCATTATGGCTAATTTGTTCACACGTGGCTTTACTCCTTGGCCCCGGGTTTGGTGGTATCTCCACACTCCGAAGATGTAACCATCTACGTCTTAGTCTTTTGAAGACGCTGCCTTTTTATGTATTACTAGTTAAACTAGAGTTAATTGCATACATGCATACAATGTATGCCCAAGGAGTATACGAAGTGAACAGCAAACAAAAATAAGTAGACAATGCAATGAAAACACGTATTGACACATAAAAATGACAGATTTGTATAACATAAGTTGGAAGTAATGAAATTACTCTCGTGGTCACATGTCTCCACGCTCAAAATGACATATACATACTGTAAAATACTGTTACACACAGAAATAAAGGAAAACCTACAATATACGAACAACGACCAAGTGACGTGATTCAATTTGTCAAACCCACGCCATTTAAAACAGGCTGACCTCTAAAAACATTTTTTACTTAAACAACATGAAGTCTTGTGAGTTGAGAAATTTAAATTGTGTAATATTCCTAGCTTGTGCCGAAGAAACCAAAATTAACGTTTGCTGTCCTGCCTTCCTCTTCAAAGGAGCAATGTCATAGAAAACGCCATTTAGTGTCGACCGATGAACAGGCGAAATACATCGTTAATATAAATGAACTATTTGTTCACTAGGGCCAATTGTTTCTTGCGGTACCAGATGAGATATTTCTTGCATCAGGGTTCCAATTATCGAAAGAGTTGTATAGGTACAGGTATATAGCAAGGTATTTCCCGTTGATATTACATTCACTTTTGCTTAGGATATCCTTCATCCCTAATTCACTACTAATATTCGGTACAGCCGATATTTTCTATGGCAGGTATGGACCACAGAAAATGGGGAATCGGAGTGAAAATCTGGTTAAAAACAGATATGTGCTACTTACATAAGGGCTCATTTGTAGATTCGCTTCGCCCGAATAATTGCCGATAGAAAGCAGAGATAGAGACGCATCGCCCACATATCTATCTGAACCTCCTAAAAAAGGTTGCTTAAAAATCAGAATCCTTTCCCCGCCTCCCCTGTCTCTGCGTCGAAGCTGCATTTTCCTCGAAAAAAATGCGGGGGAAAAATATTAACAAAACCGAGCACAGATATGCAGCTGAGAGTAATAAAACATTTGGATAAATTTATGACATATATTGAGGAAAGTCTACTATCATTGACCAGCCGCTCGTCGGAAGACTCTATATCAGTTGTTGTAAGATTCATTGCGCACCTGTTAAAGTCGCTGATAAGTCCAACAATGAAATCTGTCATTAAAATTTGCCTATCGCGGACAACCTTAGTTCGAGACAGCTAGCTCAGTGCGGAGGGCCCCTCTTTCTAAAGACATATACAAATGCGTCAGCTCGCACTTTGGAAAGAAGAAACTGTATTATAAGATCACATTATCTAGTTCGATATTCTAATGCACGAATTCGCCTCAGTGATGACAGATTTTCAGACTCTCAAACGTTAACAATTCTTTTATGGTCTACCACTTGTGAGAGCTCACTTTAAAGCTCCTAAGGCAAGTAAAATTTTCACCATCTTTAAAGTTTTGAAAAACAAATTTCTGGGTTTTTACGCATAGACTAAACACAGTGATGGTGGCTGATCGTGAGTTTTGCATGCCGGTACTAAAATGTCGGGCTATTTGTTTCTCTAGTACCAAACTTTTAGTTTGCGATCGGAGACGACGAACTCATTTGCACCCTGGGACGACGTAGCAATCGATGAAAAAACCCCTCCGATCACGATAACAGTGTCAAACTCTACTCAAGTGTATCACTTCTCGTGAGATGCGCACAATTTGTTTTGGAAAATAAGAATCAAGGTTACCCTTACTGTTCAAGTCCACTGACACAGGACACTCTGGGCTAATTACTATATATTTGAGTAATACAAAATTATCGTTATTTTGCGCAACCTTTTTTATTAAAATTATACTTATTTCAGGAGTGTCGAGCTCAATAAGTATTGCCCCTGGTATATCTTTTAGTCGTTCACGACCAATACACACGATGAGTTGACCATCGCTTCCATTAGCGGCTTTAGTGCTTGGCGTGCTGCCTATTTTTTCCTGATGCACGGAACCAGTGTCAGCAGTAGGCCACCGATGCATAGCATTGTTCCCGCGTAGAAGTAACAGTTGTTGTAGTCCTCAGTGACGTCGAAGATCCTACCTGAAAAATGGGATTGTACAATATAGAAGAATATATTGATGTGTTGAAGACCGTAGTTTCTGCATAATGACTGGCCTTGACACGGGGATATTTCTCCAAAAGTATCCTTTTAAATCATAGCTAATTATGAAAAATAAACTTTCATACTGACAATTTGAACAGCATTAGGCTGCGTTCACAAAAAACCGGTTTGGGGGTGGAGGAATTCAGGGGGGATTCGAAAATTTTGGGGATAGTAGAATGGAGGACTTGGAAATTTTG
This sequence comes from Ptychodera flava, assembly GCF_041260155.1. Taxonomy (NCBI): domain Eukaryota; kingdom Metazoa; phylum Hemichordata; class Enteropneusta; family Ptychoderidae; genus Ptychodera; species Ptychodera flava. Next base: position 2,444,873 of record NC_091939.1, on the reverse strand, counting down.
CTGTACCTGTAGGGGGGACTTGAAAATTTTTTGGTTCCCCTTTATGTTTTACATTTTCCAATTCCAAGTTTTTGTAGGTAATTTAATGAAAAATGAATACCATTTTTATGTCATCCAAATGTTGTAACGTTAGTAATGATTTAACAAAATCTAGAACCATTTTGTCACATTTCCATGACTTTTATCTCGAACAAATCAAAAGTGTGATTTGTCATAAAAATCCAAGCGAGCCTAGTAACAGGGCAGAAGCTGCAACTGTTGATGATTTTTGCAATATTTCTATGCAATATAACAACTACAGTTTCTTGCTGTCTCCCTACAATGTTCAGTTTGTCGACAAAGCCTGTTTATATAGATATGTATTAGATGATAGTTTAGAGTCCAGACTGATAGTCAGTTGTCAGTGATACAAATGCATGGTACACATACACAGGCTGTGATAGCAAGCTGAATGCTGGACAGTTCAACATGCTGTAGGGAGTAGAACAAGAACGCAGTTGTATAAAACTGAACAAAAATATTGTCACAAAGTTAATAGAGCTACTGCCTACGTACGGGTAGTGTCACTATCATTTACTGCCCTGCTACTGCAGTGTCACTGTCACTGCATACCCGAAGAGCGATAGAGATAGCTCTGACTCTGATGTACATGGTAGTTGAAGAAGAATTTCTGTCAAATGACGCTCATAACAGTGAAACATTACAAAACAAGATCAGGCCAGAGAGCAACACATGGAAGAACACATGGAAATTTTGAATTCTGGCATATGAGAATAATCAAACATTAAAGAAATAAGATGGGGTTACCATGCTTGATTTTCTATATTTTCACATTCTTGTCATAAAATAATACAAAAGTAAAACTTTGAACAGTAAAGACGAAATGAAAAAATATATGACTAAATGGAATTATTTATTTTTTAACCAAATTTGCAATTATTACACCCAAAATTTCAGAGATGAAAACATTTATTTGATGGAATATTTTAACCTTCCAGTATTGTCAATTTTGAGTAGCATCTAATTAATGTCTTGTACTTTTGAAACAAATTTTTGGTAGGTCACTGTGCTCAGTTTTTTACAATATGGCAATTAGCCAGAATTCACAATTTGCCTACTCTCTCATGATCGTCATTTTGGGTGCTCTTCGGCAGGAGCAATTGACCTGGCCAGAGTTGGATTAACTAAAGTTGGCTTGGACCAATAAATCCAAAAAGTTCACTGATGCGTTTAAAGAACTTGCCTTGGGAATATGACTATAGAAAGTGCTAATAACAGGTAGTGTTGAACACCTGTGAGCAGAACGGCGCAATACGTGTTTATTATTTCTGAGCGCACATCCTTTACAAATATGCGGGCCTGTGATAGTTGGTGGGGGACTTGAAAAATTTTGATCATATAGAGGGGGGCATTTGAAAATTTTTTAGGGTATTGAGGGGGCATCTGAAAAAAAAGATTTCAATCGCGATTCCTCCAGCCCCCCCCCCCCTCCCTAATCGTTATTTGTGAACGCAGCGTTACACAAGGCGAAACAAGCGGCGGAATGAAACTTGAACTTCGAAATAATAGGTGTTGATGTGTGACGGATGGGTAACCGTAGCTATTCGTGATTGGCAAAAGAGTTCAGAGCACAATGTTACTTTTAGCATTCTCAGACTCGGTCTCAGATTCAGATCTTTACATCAGATCTAAGATCTAAGCTCGATTAGTAACATCAAATCTATACAAGTTGTGTACTGCGAAATATGTAATAAGACCGTTTTAAGTTCGACAGATTTACATGTTAGAATTGTCGCAGTTTCGATCGAGCGATCGCCGGCATATCCAGATATCCTGATCATGTACGATCTATAGAGGGCGTACTGTACATATATTCTCCTCTGGCATTTCACAGTCCCTAGCTTCCCACACACTTTGGCTCTTGTCGGAGTCCAGCTCAGTGAGCTGGTGCAGCCAGCACAAGCACTTCTTTTTGTTCCGCGTGATTTTGAGTGAACTGTGAAGTCCTAGGGTCGAAGCACGGTCCCTCCATAAATGGAACCGTGGTCGATGTTTGTGGCTGGATTGACGGATGGAAAAGATCACTTGTTTAATTTTGAATTGACATTGAATGTACTCAGTGCCTTTCTGTATCAAATATGCTTCACTTTTGATTTTATGTAACTTATTCTTGCTCAGGATAGTTCCCTGATTATAATTTTTAATGTGAAGCGTTTCGAATTTCTGAGATCTGAAGCTGAGATCTGAGATCTGAACCACATAATGATCTGAGTCTGAGAATCTGAAAAGTCAACTTTACAATAAAACAATAGAGACACGAGAAGCGGTAACGCAAAACACTACGGCCCAAAAGTATGCCTCAGTGTACGGTATTCCGCGAAGCATAATTTCTATCGAACAGCGCTCTCAGCCGGTCGCTATTGACAACGGCGAACATTGTATCAATTTATTTTCAATAGATTATCGATCGAAAATCTGTTTGGGCGCCGCTTGTGCCGGGGCGCTCGTGTGTTGAGGTCACGTCATAAAAATTTCCGCAATAACCCATATATTGACTTATACACTTTAACATCAAGGTATCCCTTGATTTCCTGTACTGACAGTAATATGACATCAATTCGATTCCAGCAATCATTATCATTCAAGGCAAATAAATTACCAGGTCCAATAAACAGTAAAACAAACACACAAAGAAACATAAGATCACTGACAAAATCGGTAGTACAATCTTGAACCACTATATAAGTGGTGGTACCAGGTGTCCGGAATGGGTAAGCGTACCCTGCTAGCATGCTACACCCGTCAAGATTGAACTAGTGTGACAAAGTTATTGTACGGTAATTCAGCTATCTGCTAAATTACTGTTCTGAGTCAAGTCGGGAATACTGTCTTTCATCATCTGAGTGACAGATTTGCCATATTTAGATATAAGATCTCCATATCTACCATAGAACTTCTTAAAAGATCTAACCAACCTACTTTGTGAAAATCCTTGTCTCACCAGCTTAAGACTAATAAGCTGTGTCTCTCTTGAAAATCTCCATATGAATCACAAGCTCTACAGTATCTCAGTAGTTGTGAAATGTACACACCATAAGCTGGACTCGACGGACGGATATTACTGGTCAAGTAGGGAAAGTTAATGATTTCAAATTAAAATCATCCCTTTTATACATACAACTTGGTGTGTATTGCATTGTGTCTAATTTCAATAAATAGATCAAGATACGATGCTGAGTTCATGCTCTCCGTTGTTTCTTTAATTTCTAATTCATCTGGATATATGTGATGGAGGTAATTAGAAATTCCAGGATTGTTCAAACTGATGAGATCATCAATATATCTATAGTGTATGATTAAAGTTCCATTAGCTGTATCTTCTGGCGATTTTTCCGTTAGTTTTGATTAAAATGATCACTGGCTCATGTTGGAGAGTCTATCAAATAACAGAGAATTGCATATTATTCGGAAACATTACGTGCCCTACAACTAAATAACATGTGATTTTACAACGAAAATTTCAATTTTTGTCCGGACAGAAATACAAACTCTGTTGACACGCGGATTCCAACGTAGGCATTCTTCTGCACCCGCGCGAGCCATTTACAGCAATTTAAAAATAAATATTCATTACTTATGCCCGGTACTTACGTCGTAGTCCATTGTCCGAACACGTTGCGTAGCCAGATGTCTGGCAATCCACGACGCAATGTTGTTTTGATCCCGCAATAAAGGTGAACTTGTACATCTCGCGTGATCGCGGCGTCACCATATCTACGTTCTCCCCAGCACGCTGAGCATGCCAGACGTCAACAAACGAGCTCGGAAGGGCAACACGTTTGGACAAAAATTAGCAGTTTTATGTGGCTATAACATCACAAATCATGTTTGTTTCTTCGTAAAACAACATTTTGCAACAAATATGAGCCTCCAACATGGAATTTTCCGGGGTAAAAATGGTCAAAAGTTACAAATAATGGCCCTTTAAAGCACTTTGCAACTCTTTTAGATCCTGAACTATGAAGAGTCTGCATGAACTCAGCTTCATATGAATACAAAAATAAATCAGCAAGAAGTGGTGCACAGTTTGTACCCATAGGAATGCCTATAGTTTGCCTGAATGTCATACCGGCAAATGAGACATATATGTTGTCAATTAGGAAGTGTAGCATCTTAATTACTTCCGTATATACAACAAATATACAACACTTTTTTCAGTTTTGGTGATACTTTTACGTACGTTTCAGCACATTTTGGCGCACCTCGGCGTAGTTTGGCGCCATTGTGAAGGGGGGGGGGGGGACTACACGCGAGTGAGCGAGACAACAATGTATCAATTTCGGACAAAAGGATATCGATCGATAACGTTCACTGCACGATTACAGTGGAGACTCTACGCCCGTTTGCCTCTGTTCTGTGTTATTTCTGCAGTTTACTGGGATTTTCATAGTTTATATTCGCCAAAATTTGGTATAAATTACAACAACCTGACTGGTATTCGGTCTGTACAATTCAAGAGACGCTAACCGATTAAAATGGGTCAATATTAGACCCTGATTCTGCATATGCAAACGCCGTAAGATCGCCATTTTATTGAGGGCAAGAGCAAAAATTCAGCGATCGGAAAAATAAAATGCAACTAAAACAAGTTTCGTCGAGAAATTCAAAAAACTAAAACGACAGCAATTTTGTATATATATCAAGGAAACACCGTGCCACTTTTCACTATAATTGGTTCAGAATTGAGAAATTTGAACGAGCGAGAGTTGTACGGTCTGTTCAGTACATTAAACGCCATTGTTTTCTATGGGAAAGCGAGCAGATTAGACACATCGTAAAATGAAAAATACATTTTAAAAAAACCGTTGGTTTAACTTTTTCATTTTGCTGTTATTTTTTATAATATTTGGTATGACACACATCATGATGGGTAACTAAAACTCTACGGTTTTATTTTTTGAGTTTCCCTCTTATTTTTATGAAATGACGAGTTGAAGATCGTTTTGCTGTTGACTGTGTTTTTACTTGATTTTGCATATGTCTGTTATCGCTTACGTATTTTTGGAATTCCCTCGTGAAATTCTTCCCAAAATATTGTAATTGTTAGGGCAGCATATACGGGAAATAGGACCTGTTGCTCTTTCATTAATATTTAGATGTGCAGCAAGGAAATACGGCGAAATTTTCAACATGACGCGGGAGGTGAAATTGACTCTCTGAACGCGCACTCCACCTATGTGTGGCGAAAATTCGGGACGCTATTACCGTACAAAACGGGGCGCCTTTGGGCCGTAGTGAAACACCTGTACATGTTCGACTCGCAAGACACACTGGTTACTAGAGAGTTGTTGGCAAAGTGGTGTATAAATGCTAAAAAACATCACTTGGAATAAACATGGCAAAGACGTAGAGCTAACCTGCGATTGGAGGCCCAAGCAGTCCGCCACCATCGTCGTACACCACGCCCTCTTCGGCGAGTCTTATCACCCAACGCCAATTTTTTTTGCGAGAGCAGAAAAAATGGAAAAAATGCTCTGGCTTGCGAGAATGAGGTTTAGACGCTCATAATTGTGTTGAATTTCTGTGGTCAACTTTGCACTCCACAATGTACTTAGGTTTCTGCAAAGTTTGCTTTGGTTCATTATGGGCTTGGAGGGGGTACATTATTGCGTAAGTGTAAGTATATACAAGATATCTGTCGGGCAACTTTAATGGTACTTGTTCAGCTTGACTATTTGATCAAATGATCGAATGGTTGGTAAACTGAACGACTGATTGGCTTGCTGCTTCTCTGACTACTGACTTGTGTATAGCTGCAGGCTAATATTGGACGGTATGGGAATAGCTGTTCTCTGTCCAATAATGTAACCAATGTAACCCACACCCACAGGTGTGATTACAGAACAGAAACTAAATTTTCAATGTAATAAATTATATAAGATGACATCATCAATACTATCTTCACTAATTGCAGATAACTTGATGTTTTGTGTTATGTTATTCTGTTCGGTTGAGGCTATATAGATTAATTAATTTCTTTATTCTGTGTCAACTCAGAATTTTTAAAGACATTCAGGATATGTTATAATGAGTGCCAATTCAAGAATCAAAGCAAACATTTCTTCATCAATTCCAAGGTTTACATTACAATGTGACATTCTGTAAGCCAGCAGGCATTTCATAGGTGCATTTTACAAAATGTGGTGAGATAAAGATTTTTGGACAGGAAAGCTACATACTGAAGTCCTACTCTGATACACTAATTTCATTATTCATGAAAACCTTCGACTACCAATACAGATAAGAATGCAAAACAAAGAATTACTTACGCTTGAAAGTTGTTTAAGTATTTTAATAGGCTTTTTTCAAAATACATAATGATAAAAATGATAAAGATAAAACAACTAAGATGAAAAAAGACATATTTTATGCCATTTTTTTATTTTGATTATTCCATGCAGTGTCTGTAAATCAGTCAGGCCAAACAAAAAACAATGTTTTCGGTGACATGCCTCAAATTAGGATAGGCATATAAGAGGAAAATCTCTTTTTATTTGTAATTGTGTTGTCTGAGACCATAAAGAATTAACAAATTTACAGAATTTACTCTAATTTTTTGAAAATGCAATATATTGTCTAGGATAGGCGAGTTTTCTTACGGTCAGTCAGGTTAAGGGAAACGCATATATTTTTTTGTTTGGCCTTAAGCTTACATAATACTGTGTTGAGTGCTACATAAAACTATAAAAACTATACATATATGAAGTAACCTTGTTACATGTACATGACAAATGTTGGGAAGATTTCAAAGAAATACTGAGATAAGTGTGCTTTGTACAATTTCTGTGCCACTTAGCTCATGAAAGGAACAACAATTCAATAGCTCAAAGGGATCACTTTTTCATAGAAGGTGGGGGCATTTTACTGAAGAATCAGCAAACTAAGGGGCACAATAAAGATTGATCTTCTGAGTACACAGAGTAGATGTTTAAGATTTACCTTCATAGTGAATAATGACTAGTGGGTACAATTACCTGTTGTTGTAAATAGCTGCATTCTTTGATTTTGTAACCCATAATGTCAAAAAAAAATAGTCTGACATCATATCTCATGTTGTGCACATATTCATATCAAAAAATTAATCAGCATGATTATTGTATGATTTTGCTCCAAAAGACTAGTTGCCATTGAAGTAAGCAAACTGCAATTCACATTTCTTCCATCATGACATCTTTAAACACTATATATGATTCTTTTAGGAAGAACTGAATTAGACACAACAACTTCTTATACAGGTCTCTAAATTTAAATTTACAGTTTAATCAGAACTGTTGCACATATTACTTTGTTCAAACCATTGATATAAGATGTCTCAGTGTACACTACAAAGATTAAAGTCTCTTATGGTAGTAAGGTAGAATGTTCCCAAAGGACAGATGTACAGACTCTCCGATTTTTACAATGCTTTTCTGATCTTCTTTGGGGGTGTCTTATTTTATAGCTCTTTGAGTAAGAAAACTTTTCAGGCTTACTTTTTTTTGAAAATTGAAAATTTAATTTCTTTCGCTATGGCAGCCATTTTGAATTTCAAACATTGGTAAATGTATGTGATTTGTCTATCTAGTGCCAAACTTTGCATGGTGACCCCAGATTTGTATTCTTGATTTGCTAAGAGATTATTTTAAAGTTTCATTTTGGAAAGTAGAGCAGAAGATCAGGTCTTTCAAGGCGCATACTACCTTACTGAAGAGTGGCTTGGGATGAAATATGACAACAAAATGGCATTCAGAGATGAACCTATGCAACAATTGAGAATATTACACATACGTGAGAATATTACACTTACATGTATGTCATTCAACATGGCAAGATGCATCTTTGGAGATTATATATACACAGTTTGCATGGATTTAATTTTATTATAATATTTCAGGTGAAAAATAGCGGAGGCCAATCAGATACAATTCATGATGTGTGTTTCTGCATGATAACTACTCCGTATACTTCAAAGAATTTTCACTTTTATCAACAACAGCCCTGATAATACCTGTTTGTAATATAACATACAAAATGGGTAGAAAAGGATTAAAAGCAAAAACTCAGAGCAGATTTATGTCTATGATGTTCAGGAAGAAATTGAAATATTAATGATTAACCTCTTGTTGATGGATTTTGTATCACATCATCTCTGCTCACTGAATCTATTGATTTCTTTATGAGGTTTAGAAATTTTCATTTTATGACACATGTTAGTTGCTCTAGAGCACTAGCAATGTACAACTATAAGTGTTATGATAAAATCTTCCTGAAACTTCTGGAAATGCAATTGATCATTAATTCATCTTCAAAGATTAAAAGCATATCTCAAAATGAGTTGTGCCCCATGTGCAAAAAACAAACAAATGGTGTTAAAAACACTGATATAATAATATTCCACAATTACAGAAACACGGATCTTAGGTTTTTCTATCCTTTCCTGTACAGAGTTGTCTAGGTACTACCTCCAAGGTATTGAAACTATTAATATTTCATTAACTTTGACACTTGTTGCAGGGTTACTTGATGATTTGAAGTCCAGCTGCAAATCCACCAAGATTTCAGATGACTGATATAATTACTAAGAAATATCTAGATGTATAGGGATATCATTAATTCCACATGATGGATTTCATCCTGTATAGTGAGCATTCATTTCCTAGGCATGGTTAAAATGTTCCAACGTCTTTCAACGTACAGATCTTCATTCACTCAGCATTGATTCAAATGATGTGATACTCTCATCGCCCATGGCATTTTGTCTAGCGAGTCACGCTGATCATCTGAGACAGTGCTGCAGCTGATAACACAGGGGTGGTCAATTCATGATGGTAAAATCAATCAGTCTCTTTTTACACCCATCTACTCATGGAAAAAGGCTATCACGGCATGTTGGTCTTATTCCGATTGCACTTCTATCTCTCCTCTCAAAGTGGTCCATAACCAGCATTCATTAATGCACTTTCCTGTATTAAAAGAAAGTAAATAAAACATTTTACAAAGATACACACAGCATTAAACACCAGCCTTTCCTTCAGAGCAAATTTTTAAGATAAAAGTTACACTTAACCTGTTCACCCCTAATTCCCTGTGAACAGGTCCACAATCACCACTGATTACAATGGTTTTGGGTCAAACCATGATGATGAAAGAGTTGAAATAACATAAAGCTTATCACAGGTTTTTCTTTTCCGTTTTCTCTCTGATAGCTAATTGACAACACCAAAGTCTCTGCAAATGACGAGCTTACAAACACAATGGAACAGCTTGACTGTTTGAACATTTGTCAGGTCATTTGGCTGTTTATGTGAAAGATACCCATGATTCATGATGACGTCACTGTGCCATGATTAATATGCAAAAATAAATATTTGTTTGAAAATTTTCATGATATTTTCAGATAGCACTCAAAGAATGGTAAAAGTAATACGTTGTTAGTGCTTATGTTTTGACAAAAGCTACTGAAATTACATGTCAAGAAATCTGATCATAAGCTGAAGTAATAAAGACAGTTATAAGAAGAGAAAATTTGTCTTAATTTTTTATCAGCTTGAGAAAGTGTGGCCTGTGAATTGCTTCATTTGCTAACTAACCTGCAGACCAAATCTGCATTATTTCAAATGAAATCAGAGAAAATATTAAAATGTCACAACACAGAAACTACCACTTCAAAACAGCAATATACAGGAAAGTCTGTCCAAAAGCAGGAAACACACATAGGCCTCTGATGTGATGCTAATAACGCAGTATTCCTGTCTCTACCATTATGCAATTCAGTAAATTCTCAGTGGCATTAAAACTCAAAACATACCCAGTCACCTTGTGAAGACATCACAATCAAAACAGCTCGGCCATATCCCCACCCTTCAAAAGAGTGGTTCAATAATTGAGCTATAGTTGTTACAATTTTTCTGACTATGACCTCTCCACACGCTGCACCAGCAGTACCCATGCACACACACACACACTCTTGCCATCACGCATTGCTCACAGACTTTATCAAAGCAATGAATACAATACATTGCTTGACTGGGCAATGGAAAATGAAATAAATTGCAGATCTGAGGATCCATACTTTAGTGAAACAGAGATAAAACATACCATTAAATCATAGAAAGTCTTGGACATAGCTTCAGTATAAAACTCCTCCTCTTTCTTGTAGGCTGGGCTGTTAGGACCTTGTTTCTGTGCGTCTTCACTCATTGTTGAAAGCACCATCTCTGACATCAACTTGCCCTTCTTATTGTTAATGGTCTTGGTGAATTTCTCTGCTTTGTCCACACTGAAATACTCATCAATTTTCTACAGCAACAGAAACAATGTGATCACATGTAAACCTTTGCCATGTGCAAGGCTATTGAGAAAGCACTTTTACGTTCATTCTATGACTTTGTATCTATGCCCTGGCTCACTATGCATTTGTCCTACTACGATCACCACATGCCTGACGGCTCTACAACTGGTACAATCTTCTCTAATTTTTTTCAAATAAATGCCTTTGATTTGTAAACAAGTAAATGTAAGCCTCAAAGGGGTATGTGAAATATACTGGCCAAATAGAAAAGTGAAATTGTAAAGGCTGTCTTGAATAGGAACATTTTTTACACTTTGTTGAAAGAATATTTTTTCAAAATTCAAGAAATGCCATGCTGTTAAAAAAGTGATACCTACCGGGAGAGGTACAACTTCATCCTTATCATAATGTCCATCCCATGTTGAAACAATCAATGACGCATGATTTCTATCAAGCACAATACTCTTGTCCTTAACACAAGTCTTCAAGGTTTCTAAGAGTGGAGTTGTCAAGGCCATTTGTACAAACTCCTTGATAGAGCACATAAAAGAATATTATTTCTCATTTGGTTCCAAAATGCTGGCAATCAGCACCATGAACTACTCCATTTCTAACGTCATTGAGAATTAGAAGCCAACTTAAAATACAAATAAAGGATTGAACACAGAGCAAACTACTCTGATGTAAGCAGGGTCAGTCACCTTGTGTCATAAAGTTACTCCTTAACACTTCAATGGGAATCTATGTACCTACTCTCAGACAGAAATATCAAGTATAAAATATCTACATTAATTAACTTCATTATTAGGTAGACATGCCAACACTAATTAACTCGATTATCAGACCGATATGCCCAATCTACAAGTCCCCATGGATGAAGAGAATTATTAACTTAATTATCTAGCAGGGATTCCAGTCAGTTTGTGTGGTGGATTTTACACAATGATCTTGTACATGTTATGAGGGAAGAAATTGATGAGATTTGTTAAGGATGGACTACTACACAAATGGATCAGTTGGAATGATGTGTAGCTGTGAGCAGTATCAAAGAGATAGGGGCTTGCACAATTGAGGCATCAAAGCTACATGTACTACATTCAATGTGAACGTTGAAAAGAGGACATACTATTTTTGTATCAGTGTGCAGTTTAAAGCATCCTAAAGACAGGAATTGCATAATATACTCACTCTAGAGGGAGTTCCTTCAAAGAGCGGCAGGGAGTGTACTCCTTGCATTACATATGGACCATTGAATATTGGTAAAGCTGTCCAGCCAATCTGACTCTCAAGGTCAAGTTTGGGTTCATCACCATCAGGTCCCGTCACTGTGCCAGGCTCTGAACCATCCTCTGATGGTGTGTACACAGCCTCCAGACCAAATATTTGCACCAGTATGATGGAATTGACATCATGACGTGGGTGCATAATCTGGAAAAATCAAATTCACAGCAGATTTACTTAACCCATTTACTGCCATGGTTTCACCCAAACCCATCATTGTCAATAGTGGGTGTGGACTTGTTTACTTAGAATTGGGGATGAACAGGTTAAATCAACAGTGGAATATGTTATCTGTGCAATGTGCTATGGAAATTAACCTTGGAGTTGCATTCAATGGATATCACTTCACCTCACCATTTAAACAACAAAGACTTTTTCAGTTTACTTCAAATTACAACATCATTGGCGTAATCATGTTCAGATGAGATCAACATTCTGTCAAACAAAACCATTCCCTTATATTAGTGCTATCATTGCATGCACTCTCACTCCCTGATTTAAAACATCAAATCAAATGTACAATCAACAGTGCACCATTTCACATGCATACCTTACATATTCCACTATGTTACCAAGCTTGTTCATACACGTATACTCATCTACAGTATATTTCGCTAATTATAAATATGAATGAAAAATAAAAATATAAATTGCCAGAAAATTGGTGATTAAAAATTGTATGCAACCTGGCTAAACAAGTCAGATACTAGTAACATCTGAACATCAGCGATTCCTACCATGTTTAACTGTACTTTTGAATGCAGGAATATGAAATCCTAATGTATGCTTTTCATACACATGGCAAATAAAAGTATTACTACATTATCTGAAGCTCTAAGTCTCTGATCTGTGAGTGTGAGTGAAAGATGAATTTGAACTCTGCAATGGACAAGTGTTTTAATATGGTTGACTGCTATTCTCTGCATCTCTGATTGAAGTCACTGACAATTAGGACAATTTCAAGTAAAACTTGAAAACATCTATGTCATATGACTGAAAAGGCACGATACTGTGTGCTGAATAAATCAAGCATATACATACTGTTGGATAGTCAAGCCATCGGGGTGACTTCTGCAGGCTTGAGTAGTCATGTTTACTTGTTAGGAATTTCTCTTCTCCACCATAGCCTTCTGGAGTCTTATCTTGATCAAAGGCTTCGTTGCCAGGAGCAACTCTTACAAATGCATTGCAGTACAAACCCTCAACTGGAATAAGAGCGGTATTATATTAAGATATGTTATGTGCAAGCAAAGGGGAGCTTTCTGGCCTTCAAATGAAATATATTCACAATTATTGCAAAGCATGCGATGTTAAACAAAATCAGTTTAAACAAAATAGTCAATCTTCTCCAAAGACACATTGTCATAGGATAACATATCTGAACATCTTACTTGATGCCAATAGTCAACATATTTGAACCTGTAATTTTACCAAAAAGAGGGAAAACCACGAAAAAATGTTTTTCCGAGCATGATACCAAGAACCTGAAATTTCATGACTCTTTCCCAATTTGAGCAGACACACTAAAAATATTTGTTACTACTATTTTGAGAAACATTTCAGAACGCCAAAGCTCAGATTGCAATTTCACTGATGTTGAACAGTTGATCTTATAAACTTATATGAACGAATGAATTACTAAGTTTTCAAAGTGTACATTGTCTCTGACCAAAGAAACAGCTATAAGTTCAATTCCTGGGATGATACATTGGAAATCCGAATTAAACATGACATTGGCACTGTAAGTAACCTACCATCCATTCCAAATGCAGACTGTACTTGGACATCAACACCTCGTGAGATGTCATATAAAACCAATCTTGTCAAGTCTAAATCCTTTGGAGGTGCCTTAGCAGGTAAATTTTTCTTGTCAAGACGGTCCTTTGACCATTCTAGAAGACGACTTCCATTTTGCTCTGTCAGTGAAATCAAAAGGAACAGTCATCAATTGATGCCATTTTATTATCAATCCTACTTCTCATAGGTGATTGCAGTTGACAATTTAAAGACTGAAGTTGTTTAAAACTATGTTCAATTTTCAATGACACTGCAAATCTTGCTATCTTCCACCAATTCATGTGATGTATAATCGGTTCAATATTGATGAAGTCTTAATACAGATATTTGTGTTTGAATGTAACATCAAATCACAAAGAGAATCGTCAGATTGTTTTCATCTTGGATGTCCCATACATATGGTAGACAAACAAAAAAGACATTGTACAGATTCAACTAACATGACAAAATGATTCAATGAAACCCTTACATGATGGCGGGTTTTATATGGCAGGTAGCTGAGAAACATTATGGTCATAAATCTCTGTTTGTTTGTTGAGTTTGAGAAAAAAATAACAAATGGACATAATACAAAAATTGGGCTCACTACTTGAACAGACATAATTTTGTGAGTGTGTGTTTTAATGGTAAAAAACTGAACTTACATCTTGATGTGAATGAAATTGTGGTTGATTATACAATGTTGGAAATATACAGCTATTTGCTGTGTGCAATACCGGGTGTTTAATTGTACTTTAGGGTACAAGATCAAGAAAGTACAGGTACATGAAGTTTATGACAAAACAAAATAATGAATGTCTTGCCAAATTCACAGCTATTGGCTGAGTGTAAAGCCGGATGCTTAATTGCATAATATCAAGAAAGAATTAAGAGTTACATGTAGGTTATCATGATATTATCTCCCTGTTACATTGCACAGAAAGTGTCAAAGTGTGAAAGCTTACCTAAATTTTGAGCGGTTGCCTTTCCTTCATCAATTTGTAGTCTATGGATTGCCTCTGTAACTGAGAGAGGAAATTTCTGGTCTTTCACATAGTGTTCCAGAATACGTGCCTCTGAGGCGTATGGCTGACTTGGAATGCTGTTGTAATATCCACTCTTATAGTCTGGAGCATCAATGAAATCCTGTGATCATAACAGCAAAGAAAATTGTGAGGATGGCCAAGCACATTATCAAAATAAAGAAAAGTTTATGCATTTCAAAGAGAGAGAGAGAGAGAGAGAGAGAGAGAGAGAGAGAGAGAGAGAGAGAGAGAGTTGAAAGTAAAATCTAGGCGCAAAGCTTGTATCTAGTCATTTGCACTGATGGACATGTTTATATCCATATTTGGTATTCAAAGTTTTCATAGAATTGGATTTTCGGCCATTTATTAAACATAAACATGAAAAATAAAGGTTTTGACAATTAAAAAATTGAATCACATAGAAAGATACAGTCAATAACAACTTTACAAATGTAAATAGTCTGTTTTGAATAAATGTTTCATCAAACATGGATATTCTGAAGAAGGATTATTTTCACATTTCAGTTGTAGAAAGTTAATCAAAGAAAATATATTATGTGATATCACTATTTATTACAATGGTATGCAGTTCAAAATGAAATAGCTTATATACACTTGTTTCCAAGAAGCTTCTTTTGACAACACTATACATTTGATGTAAAATGCAAGGGTCTACAAAGTGTACATTGAAAGTGTAAAGTGACAATTTGGCCCCAGTACAATGACCTACCTGGTTCTTAGGAAGCAACCTGACAAGCATGGAGCACCCTGGGACATTTGGTAGGGGATCCATAGCCTGGGTAGTCAGTGGTAATTACTGGTGTCTGGAAGTCCGGATTTGACTCTGAGCTGAATTCCTCCAACAGCTAATTTGGTCTGCAGGGAAAGTGGACAGAGAGTGGTATTGAGAAATACATGAAGGACTCACACAGATAAAGCTGAACTCTTTCAACAAAACGAACAAGCTTTGACTGTTGTGATAATGCACATACTATCATTGACTGATATAAAATTATATTATTGTGGCAAATCTCTTACAAACTCCTTGTCATGATTGGTCAAATATGGTCACATGGTACATGTAAGTATCATTTTGGCACTTGTACATACGTACAGCCAGTTACCAGTTAACTGTTTCCAAACTGTTGATCATCAATCCGTTCACAACAACTGTTGACTGGGCAATTTGAAAGCACTGTTTATGCATGCACACATTTTAGAACACTACAGAAGTTGCTAGTGTTGTCTGCAACCAAGATGAGTCATGCTCATTTATTCGCAGTGCGTAAAATTTCAGTACAACTACGGTAGTCTTACACGTCCTGACAACTCTTCAAGGGTTAGGTTTACACACTCAAATACTATTATCAACTAATAACAAGATGTCAGAGATGAAATTCAAACACAATAATTCTTACCTGTCCATCTTTTTTCTCAAATATCTGTAGCATGGTTGATCCAATAACAACAAGTTCCTTGGTGTCCTTGTCCACCGTGTAGATTCGCAGTATAGCTATGCAGTCACCCGACACTTGCTGTGACATAGGGTATTTGTACTTGAAACGCGGACAACGAGCTGATGAACTGGTGATGCAGTACGCTGCAATGTCTTCAAGTCCTTTCAGTCCAGAGTTAATCAACGCCCTGTCACCTGCAAGATGAAGCGACAGCATCTTTGTAAGCTTGAGAATCATGGGTACCTTGTTTCCTTAATTTCCTTAATTTGGTACCTTAATTTCAGTGATAAAAATTCAGTCTATGCACGAACAGACTGAGTTGGCATTCTGAATATTGTGTATCTCAACATGTTTTGGGGAGTGCAACAATAAACTGCACTTTAATAAAATACAAAAATATAAAAAACATCTAAAGTTTGATATTTTACTTGGTTATTATATATTGTATGCATGAGTGTAGATGTATGTTTAGCATCACCTTGCACTGTGTAGATGTATGTTTAGCATTACCTTGCACTGTGTAGATGTATGTTTAGCATTACCTTGCACTGTGTAGATGTATGTTTAGCATTACCTTGCACTGTGTAGATGTATGTTTAGCATTACCTTGCACTGTGTAGATGTATGTTTAGCATTACCTTGCACTGTGTAGATGTATGTTTAGCATTACCTTGCACTGTGTAGATGTATGTTTAGCATTACCTTGCACTGTGTAGATGTATGTTTAGCATTACCTTGGTAGATGTATGTTTAGCATTACCTTGCACTGTGTAGATGTATGTTTAGCATTACCTTGCACTGTGTAGATGTATGTTTAGCATTACCTTGCACAGTGTACCTACATGTACAATGTAGGCAAGTACAGATGACGTGTTTGCATACTATAAAGTCATGGTTGTCTGAACATGAACATTATTTATTGAGTATAGAATGACTTAGCAAACACTTCTACGTCTAATAACTGACCTTGATGATAGTGGAATTGTCTGGAATGTATTGTACACCATCAATGTACAGATCAAAGCCATCCTGAGGTTCCGTAGCTGCCGGCAACACAGCGGCACTGGGTTTCTGTTGAATCCATGGATCACCTTCCAGTCTTGGACGGAAATCCTCACTAAAAATAAAACAGATATTTTGTCTTCATTAATGTTACATCAGTCAAAATTAAACACTGTGATCTGAGAGTTTTATTGATCATATATTTATCACTAACCTTTCTCTTAAGGTAGTATTGTGCCTTGAAACTGAAAGATTTAAACTTTTGACTTTCCAAAAGGAAACTTTTAACCAATCTAGTCCACATGCAAATTTTCATACCAGACAAAAAAATTACAAATATTTACCGACATTTACAATTCAAAATGGCAGCCATACCTGCATGCACACACTATGGGGCAAAAAGCAAATTTTCAGTTCTGACAAATTACAATGATAAAAACTTTATTTGCTTCAAGAGTTCCAAAACGAGCCCACACCAGTGGTAGATCAGAAAAGTTTGTCACAAAGCCACATTCAACCTCAAGATTTATTGTTTGGTATTCAACATATTTTGAAAAAAAATTTGAATGTTGAATAGAATTTGAATGTTAAACAAAAGATGTTCTCTGGACACCATATTGCACAGGGTTATTAGTCCCCCCGGACGACTTATAGGTTTGGTCATGTCCGTGCATGCGTGCCTGCGTCTGTCTGTCCGTGCGTCCGTCCGTTCACGCAGATATCTCAGAGATGCCTGGAGTGATTTCATTCAAACTTGGTACAAGGATTACTTCATATGTCATACATATGCACTTTGATTTGTTTTGTGATACGATCCAATATGGCCGCCAGGCAGCCATTTTATTACGACACCTAACTCAAACATGTTTCAACTGATTTTATTCAAAGTTGGTACAAGGACATTGACCAATGTCATAGATATGCACGTCAATTTGTTTTGTGATACGATCCAATATGGCTGCTGTGCGGCCATTTTGTTACGATTTTTTCATGTACAGAGCCATAACTCAGGCATATCTTAACCGATTTTATTCAAAGTTGGTACAAGGACATTGCCCTATGTCATACATATGCACGTCGATTTGTTTTGTGATACGATCCAATAAATTAAATTAATTGCCAATTTGCATTTACATGATGAACTTTTGTTTTTAGGGTGAATGTCCAGAAGCACTGCATCAAACTTTATGAAATATGGTACAGGTGATAATCTATCAGTGTTATGATAGGATGCAAAAATGTTTTGCAACATCCTGTTGATTAATTCCTAGTTGACTCATTTAATGACCTTTAGGATGGTGGCCTACATTGGTTTTACGTTTTCATCACCATGGAACTCATTCTTGGCCATTGAGCGCCATCTGTATCAAAGTATTTTTATCACAGACCTAATTAATGAAGAGGACTCTATCCTCTCTGAGGACTTGTAATCAAAGTACCCATTAACAAGTGGGGACATTAACACTGAGATACAGACATTATTTCACAGGGTTGTATCCACTGTAGTGGGTCAGGCACCTTACACTGAGATACAGACATTATTTCACAGGGTTATATCCACTGTAGTGGTTCAGACACCTTACACTGAGATACAGACATTATTTCACAGGGTTATATCCACTGTAGTGGTTCAGACACCTTACACTGAGATACAGACATTATTTCACAGGGTTATATCCACTGTAGTAGGTCAGACACATTACACTGAGTATAGACATTATTTCACAGGGTTATTTCCACTGTAGTGGTTCAGACACCTTACACTGAGATACAGACATTATTTCACAGGGTTATTTCCACTGTAGTGGTTCAGACACCTTACACTGAGATACAGACATTCTCCTCAAAAATGACAATGTGGTCAAGAAAACAAGTTTACTAAAACAAGTTAAATGGATGATGATTTGAGCTCTCCACACATGAGCTACTAAGACACAAACAAATCTGAATAACATTTGGAAGTGTCTAAAACTATCTTCAATTCAAGGTAGATCAGATGGCCGTCTTTCAGAATTTATCGTCTGCTGTCTTGAGCAATAATTTTCTGGTTTGAGACCTAAACCCATATGAGTTGTAAATCACTTTCTAGCATGCTGTCTTGACCATACTTTCAGAACCACACAACGGGAGTTATACATGCAGTTTGCTACATTAATGTACATTTATCTTCCATGATTTGGATAGATTGTGAGGATCAAAGGTGTTGAGTCAAAGACAGTGAGGCTCTTTGCTTTGACTTGGTGATGTAGCATACAATGTATACCAATATGAGTTCAAAAAGGGCAATGAACTCACCTTGGTGAGGGGCTGACTGCTCTTGGTGGTGGGGACTGTTCTGGTTGGGGTTGTGGTTGGGTTTGTGGCACTGGTGGTGGTGCCCTGGCTGGCTCTTCAACTGGTGAAGGTTCACGTAATGTTGGTGGCTCAACCTGAAGATCAAACACTCGAATTCCAAGCTGTGAACCCTCTTGAAGAAAATCTGTGCAGGAAGATCACAATTACAAACAGCTGAATATGTGACAAGATGTACACTTTGCAGATTAAACAAGTCAGTGATTACACTGTTACAGTATGACATCTGTATACATAACCCTTTCATCACCAAATGTTGGGCTAGTCCAATTGTTTTCTATGGCAAAGTTGGATCTCTACACAGGGAATGGGGGTGTGAAAGGATTAAATGGTGTGGAATCAGTGGCTTTTGCATAGTCTGAAACCAAGCTGATGATGTTGTTTCTCCTGTATCATGTAAATGTACTGTTGAAAATCAAAACTGCACCAGGTCTTGTAAAGTCTTGTTCAGACTCTGAACAACAATTGTGCCAAGGATCAATTCCTCACTGACCTGGCACCAGCTTTATACTCCATAATAAATGTGTTGCCTGACACTGAAGCAATTGTACTTTTCTGCACGATATTACTTAATATGAACATTAACAGTAATGCCTCACACTATGCCAAACATCTAACAAGCATTAAGGCTAAAATAGAATTACCGGTATATTATAGCTTTGTCAATACCAGTGAATTTCGTGATGTCATAACCCAGATTGTTACTGATAATGTATCCACTTATCCAGCAATGTGGCCCGGATGTTTTCTACATCTACAAATCCCCTGGCATTGCCAAAACTATAAAGTAATAGCAACAAGTCATCGTTGATGACACAGTCCCCACTTGTTAATGGGTACTTTGATTACATGTCCTCAGAGAGGATAGAGTCCTCTTCATTATTAGGTCTGTGATAAAATACTTTGATACAGATGGCACTCAATGGCCAAGAATGAGTTCCATGGTGATGAAAACATAAAACCGAAGTAGGCCACCATCCTAAAGTTCATAAAATGAGTCTACTAGGAATTAATCAACAGGATGTTGCAAACATTTTTGCATACAATCCTAACACTTAACAGATTATCACTTGTACCGTATTTCATAAAGTTTGATGCAGTATTTACAACACTATGAGATCAACATCTGTATCAAGTTTCATCACATTTGACGTTGTATTAATTTGTGGCTATATCACCCTAATTAGGAAAGTTCATTACCTATGCAATTACAAATTAATTAAAATGACACTGATAAATGTCTTTTTCAATGTTAAAGCAATGTGAGCTTAACATCTGTACAAAGTTTTATGAATTATGCAGTATTTCTTGACATATCAGCCTATTTACGAAACTTCAATAATTGACATGTTACTGCTACATGACGTGAAACAAATTGAGGAGCATATGTATGAAATAGGTCAATGTCCTTGTACCAACTTTGAATGATACTGGTTGCAATATGTCTGAGTTATGGCTCTGTACATAAGAAATTGTAACAAATTCACCGCCATGCAGCGATATTTGATCTTACTGTTTAAAAAATCACAAGTATATGTACGACATAAGTCAATGTACATGTACCAACTTTGAATAAGATCAGTTGAGACTTGCCAGAGTTATGGCTCTCAACATGAAACAACCATAACGAAATTGCTGCCATGCAGCCATATTGGATCATATCATGAAACAAATTGACGTACATATGTATGACATAAGTCAATGTCCTTGTACCAACTTTGAATAAAATCGGTTGAGATATGCCTGACTTATGGCTCTGTACATGAAAAAATCGTTACAAAATGGCCGCCTGGCGGCCATATTGGATCGTATCACAAAACAAATTGACATGCACATCTATGACATTGGTCAATGTCCTTGTACCAACTTTGAATAAAATTGGTTGAAACATGTCTGAGTTATGGCTCTGTACATGAAAAAATCATTAGAAAATGCCGCCTGGCGGCCATATTGGATCGTATCACAAAACAAATTGACGTGCATATCTATGACATTGGTCAATGTCCTTGTACTAACTTTGAATAAAATCGGTTGAAACGTGTCTGAGTTATGGCTCTGTACATGAAAAAATCGTTACAAAATGGCCGCCTGGCGGCCATATTGGATCGTATCACAAAACAAATTGACGTGCATATCTATGACATTGGTCAATGTCCTTGTACCAACTTTGAATAAAATCGGTTGAAACATGTCTGAGTTATGGCTCTGTACATGAAAAAATCGTTAGAAAATGGCCGCCTGGCGGCCATATTGGATCGTATCACAAAACAAATTGACGTGCATATCTATGACATTGGTCAATGTCCTTGTACCAACTTTGAATAAAATCGGTTGAACGTGTCTGAGTTATGGCTCTGTACATGAAAAAATCGTAATAAAATGGCTGCCTGGCGGCCATATTGGATCGTATCACAAAACAAATTGACGTGCATCTGTATGACATATGAAGTAATTCTTGTACCAAGTTTGAATGAAATCGCTCCTTGCATCTCTGAGATATCTGCGTGAACGGACGGACGGACGCACGCACGCACACACGCACGCACGGACGCACACACGCACGGACATGACCAAACCTATAAGTCCCCCCGGACGGTGTCCGTGGGGACTAATAATGAATCCCCTCCAAGCCCATTATAGACTCAAGCAAAACTTTTGCACACCATAATGAACTTGGCTTTGCCTCGTACATTTACATGTACCGTATGTTGTGCAAAGTTTGCATCCGTCTATTATGAGCCGTGAAGGGCTAACATTATTGATTATATAAATACAGCATCACCTTAGGGTGTTCACAGAAAACAAAATATTACTATTTGCATATGTATCTATGACTTTTTCCGAGAGCTTACTGTGTCACAGGTCTTCATATCGCACAGGGTATGATGGTCTATTAAAGTGCTTACCTTGACCAGTGTATGTTTTCTGCTGGTCAATTGCAGTGATATTTTCTGGAGCAGGTCCTGGCAAGATGGCTTCCTTGTAATCATCAGCTAGTATGGACCATGGAGACTTGATATTTTGACTGACACTGCTTTTCAGTGATACCTTGGATTGTCTGCCACTCTCAGCACCTGGCTTGAGTTCATAGAGTGGCAGCTTGACCCAGCCAAGTGAAATGGTCTGCAAGCTACCCTCTGAATCACAAACATCAATTTTAGACAAAAATTAGAGACAATGTTATGAGTGAAATTCACGAATGCCCTGTCACAGCACTGATAATTTTTGCTATGAAGTACTTTTCAAATACAGATTTACAGTACAGAATGCAAAAACATATCCATCAATCACAACATGGTAGGCTGTAGTAGATACTGAATGAACATTTTATAAAACCTAGTTAACTGTGTTAATGGGTTTCATTCCTTTCTTCTATAGCATTAATTTTACATGTGACTTCAGAAAGTGGCTTCTACTATGGACTTCAATACAGCTTGATATACAACAGCTGCCACATACTTGGGCAGGATGTGCTTAGAGGTATACTGTCACCTGTTCCAATTTTACCACAGTTAACATGGAAAGAGAAAATCTAACCAATCACAGATTTTAAGCGGGTGGCCGCTTTTTAAAAACAGCGCCCTCACATATGCATTTTGAATACCAAGAAATGCCCCTTTGACCATATATGGGCATATTTAGATTACAGGTGACTGTATACCTTCAAGGGACAGATATTTGAACTCTAAAATTTTTACAATACGTATTGAAGCCTATGGAATAAGTGAAGTTTTCAACATCTTGCTTTCACTTTGTCATTCTGTGTTTTGTAATTTGTCATTTGTTTGTGTATGAAATTTCTGAGTGTGTAATTGCATGGCTGTGACAATGATGTTTGGACTCTGGATTTCATGTTGATTTCTTTTCATTGCATGGTACCGGGAATACACCAGGATTCTATTGCCATTCTGTGACATTACAGTTCATATTGTACCCTTGTATACCCCTTGTTCATGATTATACTTCATCATTCAATGCAGCTGAGCTACACAACTGCAAAAGTCTAATTTTTCTCTCTTCCTGATACTTTTTCATCCTCTCTGTTTTGAATTCTTTCATCACCTGATTTTGGTCTCATGCAAGTAAGGATGAGAAATTAGTAGTTTGTAAGGCTTCAGCAAAGTCACAATTGATACTCACTGCTGCCTGATGGAATTTGGTACAGTATCTTTATCAGGGCAAATGGATGGCTGTGTTTACCACGTGCACCATGGAAACCCGATGGATCCAGATTGTAAAAGAGTAGTTCTTCATCTGGTATCTCTAGATAAAACACCCTGGTGTTGTTCTTAGGCGCTTTCACATCATCTTGGTTAGGAGTGTATGTCTTTGCTTTGGTTTGTGTCTGTATGGTCCTCAACTTGACAAGGCCATAGAACACAGACACTGCAATCTTCACATTGTCTGCATCAAACTTAGACAGTGCTACCATCTGATCCTGTGAGTCAAGGACAGCAAATCATCTGATTAGAGATTTATAGAAGCATTTCCTGTCTGAGATATTGCCATTGTTACATACTGTACACATTCTCTCGTATTCTTTACTGCACTGAAGTTTCAGCACATCATCCATAGTCAAAGTAATAAGCTTTTTGGGGGATTTTAGGTTTTTATTCAGTCCATCATCCAATTACAGGATGAGGTACTCACGACACATTACGTACCCAGTGAAGCAATGAGGAGTAAAGTGCCTTGCTGAAGGGTACAACACCATTAGAGTCTTGAACTAACCAACCTCTGACAGTGAGTCCATTATAATCCTTGCACGGACTCCAACTCACCATCCACCGATATTGAGACTGCTACCCTAACCACTGCCCTACCCTGCCTCCACACCTCCAAATATTTTGAAACTTTGGTATCATACTGAATAAAAAGAATCATATAGACATCTTTGCCATAGCTACAAGTGTAATCTGCCCTATTCAAACATCACACATGTTCTTAGCCTTAATTTGCAATAAAACAACAGCAAGGAAGGACTTTGGAATTTATGATAACAGTTCAAACATAACCTTCCATGCATTTCAGCCTAATACCAAATTACGGAAACAGACTTGAACTTCAATGTTCTGTTCTTGCAAATACTGTTATTTGTTCCTCATCCTTTAATAAAACTTTTCACCAAAGCTTCTAAGGTTAGTATTCATACATGTAGGAGAGACATACCCTTTTCCATTTATCAGCCGTGCTCAGTCTGTCACTGGTTTCTTGTACATTTTCATGTCGTAACACTAAAGTCATCTTCAAGTGTTTTAATCCAACTGGCTTGAGTTCCCCAGGGTCAATGTCAGTGAGGGCTCCTGGTGACAGCTGACCTCTAGCCTCATCTCTACTTGGATGTTTTGATTTGGAAGTTGGGGGCAAAGGTGAGGCTTGCTTGCTGCCTTCTCTGCTCCTCCCAGGGGTGAATAAAGTACCCCTGTAATGTGAGACATGTCACAGAGTAAGACACCCAACATAGGTGGGGGGGGGGGGGGGTTTGGGGGGGTTCTAGTAAGCACCTCTTAAGACTGACAAGTCAAGCAGCTTGTGTGAAACACTGTTCTTCTGGCAGTAATCCATAATCATTATAATGATGATAATATCACTTTGTTAATGTATGGTTAACATATGAAAGTCTTCCCTTCACTATGAGGACACACAAACTACAGTGCTTTGCGTTGAACCATTGGCAATACAGGAACTGGACATACAGTCTAAAATTAAGGAGTTGCCAACACTGTCAGGTGTCGTTATCACCTAGACAGTAATATCAATTAACAACAAAGAAATCAACACTGTGAAATTTAAAACATTGTCAAGAAGTCACGAAAAGTCAAAACAACACTGCACATCCACCTAGCTGTTCAGAACCCATCATTTGCAAGCCTTGTTTATGCGTATCTTGTTTGACGACTTCTGACTTCCTTCCAGACAATGTTTCAACTTTCTCAGAGTTGATTTCTTTGTGATCCACTGACATTACTACCTAGACGAAAACTACTTCTGACAGTGTCAGCAACTCCTCAATGTAGACAGACTGTCGATTTCCAGTATTGCCAACAATTCAATGCTAACCACTGTAAGCTCTAAGATTTGGACTGTCAATGCCGACTTAACGATATTAATCATCAAAGTGTTCACAGTATCTCTTGCCTTCTGTCTCTGTCTTTGTCTCTGTCTCTCATAACTTATACAAACACATTGTCTGTCACCATCAACTATCAGTTAAGACAGAGCAATCATGAAATTCACAGACACAGCACATATGGATGGAGATGAATACTTAAATTATTCTGAAACAAACTTGCCCGAGCTAAATAGCGGCAAATTTATCAAGTTTAGAACAATAATTAGACGCGCGAAATATCGGAGATATCACCCTAAATTTTTTCTCGGTCTGCCAGACAGCCTTAGCTAAATAGCGGCAAAGTTACAAGCCATGAGAGAATTCTACTTGATTGCCTTGGAAACCCTTGACAGTTTTACCACTTCATTGATCTTGATCCTCTCAAACCACTGAGTAAGGGTTTCTTATCAGTAGCTTAATACTCGACTGATTCTTAAAGCAAAATCTGACCATTTCTCACATTCATGAGAAAACTTCAATGCTATAACATTTGCAATAACAGTTCACTGACCAATGTTTACTGTACAATGCTCTGAAGACACTTGTACTTCATCAGAAGACATATCAAAAATAATTTGACATGATTCACATCTTTACACTAAAAAATATTCCTAGGTCAATTAAAGGAAGATATTTATAGAAAATAAAGTTATCATGCAATATTATGAGAAGAAATTCAGCTTTTAGTGCAAAATCTCCCTAACTTACCTTTCAAATGGTCAACCTAATTGTTTTCAAAGGAACAGCAGAGTCCACACTCAGTGATAAGGGCATGACAGGGTGGAGAATGGAAAGTGAGGCGGCAAGCAAATGAATGACTGCGATACATGCAAATTAGAGAAGGCAGCTTTGCTTTTATTATTCAAATATCAGAAAAAGAATGCAGCTTTTACATGAGCAAAAGTACAGTTTATGTAAAGATGAATGCATTGAGTCTGCCTAGGAGAGAGTCAAGCTGTTAATGAAGCTGCAAAATGCTAAAATTTCAAAAATACTGTCAGAGTTAAATATCACAAGTGTAAATAATAAATAATGCTATGTACCAATTCAAAAGTGCATAAATGCATGTACAAGACCATATGATGTACTAACAGGAAATTGGAAATTGAAAATACTTTCCTTTTCCTCAGAGTGTCTGATAAACTCCTGATAAAGTTCATTTCAGTCAAAATCCCCCACAGCCAATGTTATTGAGTCAATTTGTTGAGTTCTTATAAAACATTACTACATAAACCAACTTTACTTGTTTGTTGGTACGCTACAATCCCTTGCAGGAACAGAAACATGATCTTCAATCATACTTTGACGTTGCCATTGTGTTGTCTTAAAGAATGTCACAGCAAGACTTTGTCAACCAGAAATTTTGAAAACTTTCTTTTGAAAAAGGTACATTGGGTACTTAAGATACTGTAAATGATTGGTTCACAATATAAGAGACTATATATAAGTTGCAAAATACACTACCGGTAGATGTTAATGACGTATGCTCAATATTAAGTACAGAGTGTTAAAAGTAATTTGCACAAAAAATTTAAGTTGAAAGCAAAGTTGAAGCCTGAAGGATACAGTTAATGCAAGAGTTGAATTCAATGTGACCATTGATACAGTTGAATTCAATGTGACCATTGATACAGTTGAATTCAATGTAACCATTGATACAGTTGAATTCAATGTGACCATTGATACAGTTGAATTTAATGTGACCATTGATACAGTTGAATTCAATGTGACCATTGATACAGTTGAATTCAATGTGACCATTGATACAGTTGAATTCAATGTGACCATTGATACAGTTGAATTCAATGTGACCACTGATACAGTTGAATTCAATGTGACCATTGATACAGTTGAATTCAATGTGACCATTGATACAGTTGAATTCAATGTGACCACTGATACAGTTGATTCAATGTGACCATTGATACAGTTGAAAATGTGTAACTATGGCAGGAAACAGACATATTGACAGAACAGTGAATGTACATGTATACAGCATGCAGAGCTATGCATGAACTCTTGAAGGCAAAATATGGAAGTATAGATTCAAGACTGATATGTATGAAGTACAGTGACATGCAGACATCATAACATCTATAGTGCGCACTAATTATTAAAACTCAGAAAAGTGAGATGCCTGGGAAACTCTTCCATGAAAAGAAACAGGAGAAGTAACTATTTAAATAATCAATGTCATGATTCTCACAGGCAACTAGGAAAATCAAGATAACTTTGAAACCAATTTAATTTCACAGAGAGGTAGGACAACACTCAAACAGTAGTCTCAAAATATTGCTCTTTGACAGGACTTTATGACCACTTAATGTTTCTGTGCAGAATGCAGTTTTGGAAAGTTTCCATACTTGTAATTTTTCACAAACTATTTCCTCAAATAGAAGATCAGACGGCTTGCACCTTTGACATGGTGCACTCATCACTCTGTTGTGTCATGTCTTCCAAATGGCCCTGTCACACCTTTATGATTCAGTCAGCGTATGCCAACGTGTGAAAAATTTGGCAAATACGCTGGGCGTATGTTGAATACATTATGGGTAAAGTTTGTATAGGTTAAGAGCACGCTGAAGCACGCTGGTCTAAGTCGTAGTACAGCAAGGTCATTGAAAACTTTTGTGCATGCACAAATCATTTTGGTGAACATGGCTCATACGTCCCGCACATGCGGGCCATAAGTTGTAGGTAGGTTAGGCCAAAAAAAATACAATATGCTGTTCCAATAACATGGTTTTCAAAAATAGGGTAGGTAGGTCGGCAGGAATTTTTTTTTTCCAAAATATTTTTATTTTTAAATATGCATTTTTCAGGGGTTCAGGGCAGTCAAACACTGGCCACAACATTTCAGAAAATGGATCATACATTAAAAGGAAAAAAAAAAAAAAAAACATCATCGTTCAAGCAAAAATCAAATGCAAGGTAACGAACGCCTGATTTTACGTTTTTTTTTCTTTCTTTTTTTACTTCCATGTTTACGTAGCTCTAAAAAGTTTAGGGTTAGCAGGTAAAAAATAGGGTAGGACGGGTTATCGGAACAGCACAACTTTTTTTGTTCGGCCTTATGCGCTTGTTGACACATGTTCACACAAACTCCTTGTACAGTGTTGCAGCCAGGAATTTTAAGTCGGGGGACACTGTGTCCGACTACAGTTTATTTTTGGGGACATTCTGCACATTTTGGGGACAACAAGCGTCAGTTATCAATCAAATATTGTATTATTTTACAACAAATATGTTTCACTTAGCAAATTTCAAGCTACTAGGACCGCGTCACTATGCTTGAATTTCAGGCGATTGTAGCAGTCTACCGTATCTCCGTATCTGTCGCAAATCAGAACTCAGACGGACTACGGTCAAGCAAATTATGATATCAAGTGCAACGTTTTAATTACTTTTAACCATGGCTAGCTCCGAAAGTACGTATTTAAAGTGCAAGCCTGGAAATAATTATGCAAAACTAAGGTCATCGTTTAGTAACAGATATTACTTGTAGACTACATCCAACACAGTCGACACACGAGTGCACCCGAGGTGACCTGCAGTACGCAAGAATGCGGGACAACGGGTTCCGTTTTGGGGACATTGTCGCAAGGGCGCGTCCTGGCGGCAACACTGCTTGTAAGTTACTCAGAAGTCGAAATACGTTGAGATAATTGTCTAGCGTACCAAAAACATATCTTTAATCTATGATTACGTTATGAATACACTATGTATACACCCAAAGTTGAAAAATACATTGTTTAATTTAGCAAGCCAGTGTTTTAGGGAAATTTTGATATGTCGGCATATGCTAGCTAAATCGTCATGGTGTGACAAGGCCCAAAGGCAGTGATATGGTCTAAAAAACTAATGAAGCTGTCTTCTCTTACACTTGAATTTTAAACAAAGCACCCTCCTTCAGATTTTGATTCAATTATACATTTTCTTTCATGCTGCGCTAGGCTTTACACTTACTGTGGTCTGTATCTGTTGAATCCTGGTATATCACTCGGTGAACCGCCTTGACGTAGATGAAGGTAGGCTCTCTGGATGTCTGCCGTGTACAACCTTGCTGGCTGCTGTAGGAACACCTGTTGAATGTACAATATAGGTACATATCAAGGGTAAAACCTTCATAATGATACTATCATTGGTTCCAATGGAATGGTTGGACTGTACAATGATGGACACTGAAAGTGTGCCATATATCAAAGATATCTTTGATGCATGAGATATTTTGTTCCATAAATACTAGTATTTTAAAGACAATCTCTGATTTTCTTTCGGTTCATGAGTTTTCAGTACAAATATCTCACAAGCTATTGAATGCTAAAAAGACAAAGACTTCCTCATAACCGTCCAAAGTCTTCTGTTTTTTTAATGATACATTTGCCAGCTAATGCTGCAGACCACAGTGAGTGAAAAGCCTGGCACTCAAGTTTGTGTCTATTTTCTTGGTTTTACGAAAATGTTCTTGAAATAATCTTAGCCCCCAGGTTCTTTGAAGACTGGATCTGATGGACATCCTCTCATGGATGTACTCTAACAGAAATTATTCTACGTACACAGACACATTATGGCAGTTTTGTCATTTGAGTGTGAATTATGTGTTTTTTACCTGTTTCATCTGATGGTAGTCATTAGCTTGGTGAAATGCATCCTTCAAGAGCAATAGCAAAGCAAAACAGAAGTCTTCAAGTATGTCATGCTTCCATCCATTCATAAAGAGTTGATCCCAAACATACAAGACTGCTTGTCCATCCAAAATGCCAACAAAACCCTGCAAAGTGTGACATACAGTTTCGTATCACCTGAAAAACTCTGTACTGTATCTCATGAACCATCACATCACAATCACATCAGGACATTCAGTTTAAAACCAAGTATTTCTTCTACTCTTACTTTTGATCTAGTGGTTACAAGTTTACTTTTCTTCAATATTAAAATCAAATATTTTAAAAGTTTCATACATTTCACTATGTAGCTGACAAAGCAGATAGTGTCTATGATCTGTAAAGTTATGAATACTGTATACATACAGTGAGCCATCCCTCTGTGTATCCACCTTACCTTAGCAAGTAGTGAACATGAAGCTGTTTGAACGCTCTTGTACTAGTATTACAAGATTTAAGGTAGTAAGTGCCGTAAAAGTGAAAGACTTAAAACTTTTGTCTTCAATTAAACTTTCAACCATTCTCGTACAAAAAAAAATCAGGAGTCACCATGCAAAGTTTGAAACTGGAGAAACAAATAACCTAACATTTACCCATTTTTTAAATTCGAACTGGCCACCATCCCTGTATTCACTCTTTGGCAAAAAATAAAATGTTCAATTTTGGAAGAACTAAGACAGTGAAATATTTTTTTCCAAGAGCTTTAAAATGAGCCTCACAAGAGGTAGATCAGAAAAGAATTGTAAAAATTTTAGAGTCAGAAATCTGTCCCTGAGGCACATTGTACCTCAAAGAACTACCAACCTCTCCCATCCATTTCCTGACAAATATGACAGGATCTGCCAGAAGTTCTTTGGAAAGCTTGAGAGATGTCTCGGAGCCAGGCGATGCTCTTCCCAAAGCCAAGGCCTTGTCTTTTTCAATGTGAATCAGTTGCACCAGAAATTGCTGAAATGACACAAAGAAACAAATTTTGCTAAGCCTTGTGACATTGTGACATGCTCCCATTGCAGATGAAGCAATTCTGAATCAGCTAAGAAATCAAGAGTCACCTTGACACTTACAATCAGTCAGTCTGTAAAGCACCATATTTGTGTATTCTTTAAGAGTTTTCATAAGTGTCAGAGCATTCTGTTAAAATACAGTATATGGGATACACTAAGTACATCATGATAAATTAGAAGGGTCATGATACATTTTACATGATTTGTAACACAAATGACCTCATAACAATGGATGATACAGATGATAAATAGGCTGCAACTCCTGGAGATATGGTTGTCCCGTAACCATGCCATAAAGCAATACAGTAGGTAAGTTGCGAGGTTTCTTTTACTGATCATTTCTAATAGGGTGAGATAAATAAAAGCACAGCAAAACTGGCAAAATAATGCATCATTTAAAATGTGCAATGCATGCCTGAGGTCAGACGGTTCTAAATACATGGAGGGTAGGTCAGAGCTGTCAATACCAGCAGCAAGATCCACATCATTTGCTCACGCCATGGTCATCTTTCCCATTCCTAATCCTTTCCACTCTCCAGCAAATCCCTCAGAATCATATTACATTCACTGATACCTTAGGATCAGATCTACATTCTTCAAGGCACACTCTTCAAGGTGATCCTGCAGATCTGGGTCTTGTATCTTCAATCTACTCATGGTTTTCTCAGCCGTAGCAAACACTTCTGGCCACTTGGGGAATAAGTTGGTCATCAGTAAATCTAAGTACATTGCCAATTCATAAGGTTTCTCTTCTGCAATAAAAGCACAGAACATAACTCAATGATACCACAGTTTTTCACTGGTTTAGCAATTTTTAGCAGTTAAATGTAAATGTTCCTGCAGTGTGTTCAGCAGGATTAGTGTTACTTTCAGTAAAATGTATAAACAAACTGCAATTGCATCTCAGTCAATGGAAATAAATATAACAGTCAATATTGCTTTATTGTTTAAGCAATAAGGCACACTCAGCGACAGTATCCTACAAGATTTTGACTAGTTCACGACATATATGCAAAAGCGATAGCGAGTGCATATATATGAAGTGAACTGGTCAAACCGGGTGGTATACCGTCACTGGGTGTGATTTATTGCTATTATATCACAAAAGTGTATTGAAATTCTGGCATGGAATGTCAAAAAGGATTTATGGTCTTGCTGAGAGCTCACACGTGTGCCAACTGTGCTATATCGCGAACATACCACAGTTCTTTTCACGTCTTGACCAATCTGATCACTGCATTTGCACCATCAATATACTGGTATTATATAATAGCAATAAATCACACCCAGCGACGGTAAACCACTCGATTTTCACCAGTTCACTTATTATATACACTCGCTATCGCTCGTGCATATATGTCGTGAACTGGTCAAAATCTCGTGGTATACCATCGCTGGGTGTGCTTTATTGCTTATATATTCAGCATTACAAATAGATTTCCCACCTTATGAAAGGGACATTTGTAAGATGAAGTTGGAACAAAGAGACGTGATAACACAGAGAATGCAGAGAAACAGAGAAATGTCATACCTTCTGCTTTTCTATCCATAAAAGTCAGCTGAACAGGGAAAAGCCATTGAATCAGGTAGGGTTCATAACTTCTATTGTAGGTGTACAATACATTCAGAACATTGGCGTTCTCTTTCATGTGTTCACGTTTTTGATAAGCCTGCATACTTGGTGTGCTGTCAAACATCTGTAAGAACAATACAAATACAACCAGCTCTGAGAGTTGAGTGTTTTATGAACTGCTTTCAAATTTCATGACTTCGTTTCTTCATATCAAACTTCTTGCTTGGTGTATTTGAAGGTTTTTGTCAACCATGCTACAGGCTATGGTGGCATAAGACAGAACACACTATACAAACATGGATGAATATATCAAGGTAAATGTATCCAAATGAGACATTTTGCGATTCTAAAATATTCTAGTACATCTCTGGTTTTTTAACCCTGTAGAGAAAACTACCTTCTCACCCTTTTTCTGCAAACTGAGTTTAATTTATTCCTGTAGAATTCTGTCATTACAAGTTCAAATATTGGAGAATTTGACACACATGTAGTTTCTGTAATAACAATTTTACAGGGTGACTTCTGATTCTGTTTATATTATAAAGAAGAAAAAATAGCCTGTTGTACACCATTTTATGTCTAAAGAGGTCTAATTTACAATTTGATTTGGAAAAGATAGTTTCCTTGCAAAAAGTATGAGTAAAAGTTATCTATTTCATCTTTCAGGCAACTATTGTTGATTATTTTACTGAAAGTTATTGCGTCATACCAACTTCACAGCTGCTATAAGATGCAGTATTCAAACCCTCTTTATAATGTGAATAAAACCGGGGAAACAGAATTTCACTGAAAAAATAAAAATATATGCTTCGTAGTCATTCAAAACAACATGTGTTGTCTAAGAAATAAGATGATGTACAAAATTTCACATGTTACCTCAACAATGGCATTCCATATCAAGCCATGGATTGGTGTGTAAGTAGCTTTCTTCAACTTCAGATCTATTTTACCCATTGACACTTTCTTGGCAAATCTGTTTCTCAGCAACTTCTCAATATTTCTGTTAGAAACAAACACAGACACCCAGTCTGATTACAGGTCAAGAATAAAGCAAAGTATGACTGGTAACAAACATCTTCTTTGTGGATAAGTTTTTAATTTATTTCTTTACAAATTCATCATACTATTGTCATAAGCCAAAGTCAGTGAATTCTTTGAGTCCACTCCAAATTCTGAAAGCTTTGCAGTAAGTGGGTAAAAAAAACACATAGTAAATTTAACATGAATTCAATATGCCATTATTCGATGTTTCTTATACAACTTGCTCTTTCCTGTAGCTATATGCTTCTACTGAAGACAGTTTTCTTTCACCACACTGTTCAATTGTTATGATGTAACTGCTGTAAGGAAGTATTTTGTCACAACGTAAAAGTCAAGGCGTTTCTGCAACAAATTATCACAAACAATGGGAAATTCTGCCAGAAAAGTTGGACATAAACCAAATAGTATACTTACTGTTGTTTCAGTTTGATAAGATAATTGGTTGAAGACTTACCCCTCTTTGCTCAGCAGACTTTTGTCACTTTTGAAGAGTACTTCAGTCCATATGTACTGTCTTAAACCACCGGGCAGCTGCTTGCCGGCCAGCTTTTCACACACTTCATGAAGACGATTAGGATTCCTCCGCAACAATGATGATATAGCCCTTCCAAGGGTCTCACTGACTGGACTCCAGCAGTTTGGTGGCATGTCATTGCGACTCAGAACATGCCGATCTGGGTGAAAGAAAACATGTCAGTGTTTTATGGGTAGACATGTACATGAACATGCAAAACCATCTTCAAGTGCTGTATGTATGCTTATATTTTGCCACTATGCCCACCTAGCATCATCAAATCTCAAGGTTAAAGTTAGGGTCTATGGGCAAGCTTTACTGTTAAACACCAACTTGTAATGCAAAATGTGATCTTCACCTTCAAAAGTACCCTGCTATATGACAATGAAATATTACAAATGATAGGAAACTTAATGGGATTAGTATTTTATACCTCGTCTTTTGGAAGCCCTGGTCAACATCTGGACAGTGCCAGGTGTAGCTGTGCTCTTCTCATCTTTGTCTTCAATTGGCAACAAAGGTGGTCTACTCCCTGGTAAAACCATAGGAGAGCCCCCTAGGTTGTTCAACATTTGTCCAACTTCTTTCTCAGCTGTGTTAACTCTTGATTGCTGCAAAACAATCGGTGAAATGTTAACATATTATCTTGGACTTAGGGTATCAACAATTTAAGTTACAGTTCTTACACAGAGTTTAATTCAGTGTGAAGATACCAAGTTGCTATCAATACACATCATTTACCCAGTCTCTTTACAATGGAAAGTTTTATCATAAATCAAAATCTTACTGTGGCAATGTCTTTGTAATTTCAACTGAATGAGAAATGCAATACAAATCAACCTGCGTGAGCAAACCATGAGCAAACTATAACAGTGTACCTTCACACCATCACTGTATTTTTTTGTCATTTATTTGTTTATAATGTCTAATCCTGTGTCAAGGATTGGTACTCCATGAGACAGGGGAGAGGATATGTTTGATATACAGCTAACTTAAGACTGATCACACATTTCATATGTACCAGTATCAGTATAAGCACTGACTCAAAACTTCAAGAAATTTCCCAAATGATCAAAAGAGTTCACAAATTCAGGAAAGTTGGAGGGCGCACTGTCATCTTTGTACAAAACTGAAAGCTGATATGAAGATTTGAAGAGTAACTATTGGGTAGATGAGTATACTCACCAGTTCTTCTTTCTTCTCTTGAAGAAAAAGATGTCTATCAAGTCCAGTATTGAAAACTTTGTAAGTGTGATCAACAAATGCCTTCATTTCTGGAGAACTCTGACTGTAGTCTCCATCAGGGTGCCTCTCACATCCAACTTCTTTAGATGCTTCCTCAATCTGTTCTCTGACCCAGTTCTGCATCTCTTGTTCATACAGCCTTCTCTGCTGCAGTGGTACATTTGGTGGACTCTATGGGGATGACAATAGCTGGTATGAATACAAAATGACTCAAGTTGCATTTCAATATTGTGTACATGTATACCTATACAGTAATTATGTACTATTGTAGTTACCATGTAATGACACCAGTAAACACACAATAGCCATATGCACAGTACAAATGTACACACCAAAACGTACATGTATATACACACAGTAATCTCTCACACACAAACATGTTATACATCACTACAGTTTCTGTACCACAGGAATACTTGTCAAAGCCACTACCTATCCTGACCAATTCTGCAATAGCTATCAGTTGGGTGTAGCCCTACATGTATGTAACATCATCTGGTAGAAACAACAGTACAATTTTGCGTTCTCAGCCAATACAAACATTCATGATTACAGCATCCACTGATTATACTATTCACAAAGTATATGGATTAAAACAGAAATTGAGGTGACATAGCAAAGCAGCATTCAAAGAATCCATACCATAGACTGGCCCTAGCCACTTGGATTTTATTTGGCATAAGTAGTTGTTACTGGCTGTTGGAAATCGCATTTAACTAATGACTTATGGTATATTGCTTCAATTTACTGTTTTGATATTTATATGCCTGCAGACTATCCCTACATTGTAAGACTATGATTCACATCATATGAACAGGGAAGACACTTATTTTTTTATCCACTTGCCCTTCGGGCAAGTGGGGGTTCGGTTCACTTGCCCGAATTGGAAAACCACTTGCCCAGTATAATTTACGTGTTTGAAAAAAGCTAAAACATTGGTTTTTTCATTTCACACACTTTATTTTGAAAATTATCATGTTATCATGAGAAAATGTCAGACATTTTCATAGGGTTCTCCTCACACTTCTAAGGTGCTGGATGGCTCATTTATATTAAATAATTATCAAAGCCCCACTAGCAGTATCATATAGCATTCTTTATGTGATTTTACTTCTGAACTAAAACAAGATTTTGGGAATGTGCTCTTTGAGGGGTTGGAATACAAGTATTTTTAACTGCCCAGTGAGACTGCATGTGCAATTTTGAACAAGAAAAATAATGTGTGCCCAAACGTAAAATGGCACCCAATGCAAATATAGCAAAAACAGTGTACACCGTGCATATATGCATTTGAATATTCACGGAAACAACAGAGTAGTCCAATGTAATGCATAGTGTTGAATGTTTTCAACTAGGACAAAAATGTTTTGTTTTCTTTGTAGTATGGTGGGAAATCAAAATAATGGTTAAAATGTAAATTTACTTGTCCAATTTTTCACTAAAGAATGTTTTGTAAAGCTGCAAAAGACTATATCCTATTAATGGGTAGAATTTAAAGAAAACCAGAAAAAATAGGAAGCCTTTTTAGGTCAACAAATTTCAAGATTTACAGCTAGTGGGGCTTTCCATATTCATAGAAAAAATTCTAACAGTTCATGTGTTTGTATGTTTACTTTCCTAGGTCTTAATGTACAAATAATAACAGCCATTTTAATTGTACCTTTAAAGTATTTTTGCAGTTAAAAGTTTTAACTTATATATACAGAAAGAAAAAAATCTGTAGCTATAAAGGAATGTTTTGAAGCTTCTGAAAAATAATGTACTTCTTTTTCATGTTTTTACTGCGCTGACATCATACATAAGCCCTATGAAGTTTGGATTACCATTGCACTATACCAGTATCCTATGTTTTTCTAATAACCTAGGTGGTCTTTTAATGCTCATGCGCAGACTAAATAGAATTTAAACCAACAACCTAAGGCGTCGGTGGTTTTCTATGTGTCTTGCAAGATGAATTTCTCGATGTCAAACTCGCTCCAATTGCTTCTTGACAGTCATTTTAGAATGGGAAAATTCTCAAACAGAGAGGTTGGTCGCCACGGACAAGTAACTTTTAGCTTATTGACCTGAAATTAAGTCAGTGTTCATTGAAAATTCAAAGACTGGACCCGTTGACACCAAAGCTTGCTCATGACTTTCATTGCATGCGGTCTTGCCACGATGCC
Organism: Ptychodera flava; assembly: GCF_041260155.1. NCBI lineage: Eukaryota > Metazoa > Hemichordata > Enteropneusta > Ptychoderidae > Ptychodera > Ptychodera flava. The sequence goes on along the minus strand of NC_091939.1, from coordinate 2,407,332 downwards.
ACTCACTGTCACTTAACAAGTTAACATTGAAGAGTACGTTTTAGTAAAACTCCCTTTTTTGTGGTGATTTTTCACCACTGGACTTTATTTTTACATCATTATAAACGTTCATACAAAGCACAAAAACCGCTGTGTGTTTCTTTTTTTTACCGTATCAACATATTGTGAGACACCGTAACCTCACAGTCAATGCAATGAACTTTGGTGAACGTACGCTCCACCAGCTGAACAGCTTTTTCATATGCAAAATCAGCGTACGGTATTTAACCGGTGGTATTGTTTGAACTGCATTTTATTGAAAGCGATTACATGATTCTTTTCATCAACTCTTCATGCAATTTTATGAAAAATCTTATGGAAATGTTCACAATGACATAACATGAAAATTTTTTGTTGTTTAAGTCCGTGTTCCCTCACCAGAAAATCGCTCTTGTGAATTCGATTTCTAGGTATTATTTTTTTCACTTGTCCCGTCGGGCAAGTGGCATCGGAGGTTCACTTGCCCGAACGCGACTTTCACTTGCCCCGGGCAATCGGACAACCCTTAGTGTCTTTCCCTGTATGAAGTACACGTAACTCTCAACTACATCGATATAATCCAGTCTCAGGGAATGGACACACACAGACATCTCAAATATTCACCAATATTGCACTGTACAGTTCAAATGAACAGCATATCATACCAGGAGCTGAGGGTCACGTGGATAAACTACCAAGATATGTCTTGATGAACTCTGGTCCAAGTACTCTGTACAAAGCCTCACGTTTCTCACCACTGTTCCCCTTGTAGATTTCAGCCTCTATTCTCTTGGCAAGGGCTTCATGATTTTTTCATGAACCTGTTTGCAGATACCATGCATGTTTATAATTGTCACAATTTCTTGTATACAGATGGAACATTGTTTTGGTTACAGATGCAACAGTCATTTCTTGCAATGCTTTTTGTGAAAAAAGGAATTAAAACAGTGCGATCTATCACCAAAGATTGTCGCTAAAGAACAAAGATATTCTTTTTAAGTTTGAAAACTTTGTTTACCATGAATTTCAACTTGTCATAAAATCAGTATGGCAAACAAAAACTTTTAAACAACCACTGAATCCCATTTGAAGTAAACTATCTCTGTAGATAGATCGTAAATTTACCTTTTGCCAGGGTGAGTCAGGTAGTAACGTCTCCTGTACAGCAGAATCCATCCACTGAGGACCAAACGGCCGGTATGTGCTGATGTCATCATTCTTTGAGGGCTTCACCCTGTACTGTGGCTCTGCTACTCGGGCCATTATTTTTTAAAACAGTATGACTTTTAAAATATCAGTAAAATAAAATCCTAAATGTTATACTTCAAATCTTTCTGGAAGTAATACTTTACAAAGTTAATGCTACTTTTCTCTAAAACTCTTGGTTTGTACCTGTGACAAAAACAAGTTAGAATGAAGTACTTTCCAATCAGTTCCTTCTATATATAACAAAGGGATATTCCAGTTTGCGAAATGTGACAAGATTCTTATATTTCTCTTTAAAAGTTAAATTCTTTGATTATTGATTTCCAAGATATATACTGAAAACTCTGGAAATCAACAGAAACAAAATCTATGCAACTCCCAAAACAGATATCTGTACAATATTTACAAAACACTTAAAAATTTGTACAACTTTTTAGTCACATACTTAAGTATTGCCTGCTATGTTTCTGAGTTCAGATATTTTCCTTCTTCTGAACAGAAATTCTGACTTTGTATATGCATTTGGCATTTGGAATTTATAATTGCACTGGAAATGAGTGATATTACCAGTAATAAAAGTAATGAGATAAAAATTGTCCTGCTTCAGAAGAATACTTTTATATCCTTTTTTCTTTTGGCAATTTATCAAAACGGTAACAAATGAAAAACTTAATTTTCATAAGACTGTATTTGTTTTGGATATTGTTTTAAAATCATAAACTTTGTGCTATGAAGTAGCTGACTACACCAGTGTCTCTGTAATTCATCCAAAACTTAGTGCTTGGTTTCAGTTTGGGGGTTCTAATCTTGATAGTCTATAGCCTGATTCACAAGGGTGGTTCAGCAATTCTATCAGAGGATTGTTTTAGTTTGGTGGCTGCAACTCAGGAGGATTGTCACCGTAGCAATACTTTGCCTCCGGATCTCGGTATGTATTTTCGTGTTGAACACTCTGTGAAGTAAAAGTGGGAAACATCATGGCAGCATACATTTATACAAGTACCAGTGACCTTATTATCAAACCATGGAGGTAAGCTGCATGATCAAACCAAAGAGTTCTGCCGTAGGATAAACAGAGTTTGAAGGCTATCCTACAGTGGGTTTCAATTCGGTGCCACAACTACAGTGTGTGAGACAGTTGCAGTTGAGAAAACATCTTCTAACTTTCAGCTTTAATTGTAACTAAAAAACAGCTACATTGTAGATCAAGTGCAATGAACTGTTCAGCTACAATGTATTTGTTCAGACAGAGTTGCACCATGCTGGTTTACTGTAACCAATCAATGTCTTGATGGCTTTGAAATGTTAATTGTTTACATCGTACATAAAATGCATCTGTCTCAAACACAGTGATGTATCCTACCACCACATCTTTGAAGTGTGGGGATTTCACTGAGCTGTTACGACCACAGATGTCTTCACAAGGTGAATACCTACTTATGTCGTGGGTTTTAATCCAATCAAAAATTCACTGAAATTCCCTTTTGTTTTCAATGCATGGTTGTGTATACCGTTACATACAGTGAAGAAGGGCTTGAAACTGGCAGTATTATCTATGCTAAATTCTTGATTGACTGACGCTGAGAATTCACAACAATCCCTATAGACTGTAAAATAGGATTAAAAGAGTTAACTTAAAAGTATCCCAGTGTTTCATCCAGGAGGCATCAACAAGGGGGATTTCCCCTTTACAAGAAAATTAAAGGGGGTTTCACCAGTTCATGGGTTCTACTTGTATCTCTAAGGTGTGACTGGCACCATTTCATTAGGGGCTGGTCCCCCCTTGACAGATTACTAGGGGGTACTAAAATTTCCCCCTTTACAAGAAAATTTAGGGGGATTTCACCAGTTCATGTGTTCTACTTGTATCTCTAAGGTGTGACTAACACCATTTCATAGGGGGCTGGTCCCCCCCCCCCTTGACAAATTACTGGGGGGTGCCAACATGTCAACAGAGGGGGAATCCCCTAATCCCCCTCTCTAGATGAAACAATAGTCTTGTATGTGGAGTTTAACAATTTACATACTTGAATTCTTCACAGAGTGATATTTTGAGACAGCATACTCATACAAGCTGCAGTAAATTGCATGCTTACCTCAGATGAAGTTCGACACTTGGCAAGACACAACTCAAAATGATCAGTCACCGATGAGAACAAAATTTGGAATGCTTTGCTGGCTCTCCCTAGAACAGCTTGGAGGAGTTGTTGCTGTAATAAAAACAATCCCTGTTCATTTTGATGTCACACCTGTGATTTTGTTATTTTGTTGACAGTACTCTGCAGACTTCATGTTTACAACAAGTTATGCATGTTCATTTCACGCATAAATAATAATAATGTAATATCGCCTTGCTGACTCCAATGATCTGATTGGATAAGACCACAGTATCTGAACTCTCCAGAAGATTTGGGCCCTGGACAATGAATAATAAACTAAAATTTTAAAATTTACAATCTTTAGCATTTGGCTGGCTTTGCAATGTGACAAGTTGCTCCTCTCCATAATTATTTCCTTCCAAATATGCTAATTGAAAGAAGTCCGATATCCTAGGTCTGATATCTGCTACTGAATAACCTTGCTTGTTGTTTAAACCATCTGTTTTTAGGGTCTACGTTTAAACCTAATCTAATCCAATGTTCAATATGACGCACGCATTTTACTTGTTCTTGGGAAATACCTTTTGCGGTTGTAAACAGCATGAGACACAATGCTCATACAAGCTGCAACATCCGTTGTCCAGACAGCTGTCACAACAGTACAATACAGTTTTCTCTGCAGTGCTGTCACAACAACCATTGGCTAGCACATCAGCTCTCTCACATAAATAGCCTGCAACAAAATTGAGTCCTGTTATCAACCTGATAGTTCAATGCCCTTTGCAAAAAACAGATAAAAGTGAATGTTACACTGCAAAATTGTATGTATGGGTATTCCAATGAAACAGTATTATACAAAAACACAAGGGTACAACCAGCACAAGTGGAATTGACTGACACTTTGGCATCCGCTTTACAGCTTACTTTTAGGATAGTCCTAATGATTTTGCATAGAAATATCACTTATCATGTTGCTTCCGCCTCCATGCTTGACAAAGACACCGAATTTGCATTGACTTGCTCCCAGTGTCAAGAGTAGACTTGTCCTTTAATGGCTCGTTCAACATAAACATGAATTTGTTGAAATCAGTGGCTGAAGGATCTAAATAATACTACAAACAGCAAGGGTATTTGCAGGTAACATTTGAAATACGCAGACTGTGGAGGTTACCTTAACATTTACGTTTGATTTATTCATGGAGAGCTGAGTAAAGCATGACTCATACCTGGTAATACAAATACACCGGCTGTACTGTGATACATGGGTCGATAGGGAGAATGCCTCCGAGTTTTGTCAGGCTCTCAGTACAGTATGTGTGTTTAAACTGACCAGGCGTCTTCTGCCGTTACTACGCAATATTTGTGGCAATGGATGTGTCAACTCTGGATGACTACACCATGCAGCCCGCTGTCACGATCCCCGAGCATATCACATTAGTATTACACATTGTGAACATACCTTTTTCATCAGCGATATGGACTCTACCCTGGACGGAATTGCGGCAAGTTGTCAAGACTGTTGAATTCTTAGTTTCGTGGTGAGATTTCCATCTGAATGTCCGCTTCACTTCAGGCTGTATGGAGTCTTCTTGCAAGATAAAGGGATCTGACTGTATAACAGCATATTATATACACAAACATTATTCGGACATAAATTCACACACGTACGTACCATATCCAATCAAAGCTCACTACTTCAAGGTTAAATGGGATAAGTAAGCAAAGGAAACAATCAAGATATAACAAGTTACCTGATTAAAGATATTTGTTACGAAATAAACGAACGAAAGCAGAAAAATAACTGTTAAAACCCAGCGTTTTCGTAACGCCCGCGTTGGAAACATCCCATCAACAAAATATTTGAGGTCAAAGCTTTGTCATGTATGGTAATCGCAGCTTGCGAATTCGAAAATATTCACCTATTCATAAAAAGTATAATAAGTATTAGAAATTATATGTTTATTACAATTTACAATTATTATATTTTATTTTTAACTATATAATACTTCTTATCAAAGATTATATTCCTAAAAGGTGTACGAATGCGCAACGTAGATATACTAGTATGGGGTTCTCTTTGGTCGTGCGTAGGTGGCGCTCTACTTTCGCCGAGCCAACTTTTTTAGTCAGACAGCTGGCCGGCCCCACTCAGAAAGTGGAGAAATAAATAAGAGATTAAGCGACTTACTCATTGATTTATGTTGATTTGGAGCATGTATACACTTCAACAAATAAAATTTATTAAGTCAGTCGCTCAATTTCCTTATTTTATTTCTTACTGTATGATATCTCATTTCGCTAGTAGTAGGCCCTACGCCTGTGATACAATATTCTCGGATGCGGCTGTTGTCATAGCGGCGGTGGGGTACTCCCATAGAAAAGGTGTACGGGTGTTTGCCGCCCGAACGGGTAACTTTTCACGAAAAAAACTAAAAAAATTCCTTAAACCATAGACCCTCGAGAGTCTATGCTTAAACATAGGTTGTTTTTCACATCTATTGTAGGTGAAAATTCCCAAAATTTGTCAAAGAAATCCCTAACAATGGGTCATTTTTTAAGAATATACATGGGTAGATGTATTCAACTCGGGCGGCACACCCCCATATGAAAATAGCAAGAGTATCTCCCCTTCCCGGGTTTCAGAGTTTGCCTCGATTCATTCTTTTAGTGAGCCTTCAGTAATTACAAAGTGGGTTGGCCGGGGGAATTCCGTGCACACCTGTACTGTAAAATGCGACCCTCCCCTATCCTTGTGTATAACGACCCTCCCCCAGATCACTGCAGTATTCTCCCCAAGAATAACTAAAAACAGTATCAGCTAATTTACATAACAATTAGTTTAATTGTTATGTACAAGGGGAGGGATGGCGTTTTGAGAGGTAGGGTTGCAATTTATCACGCAGGCATTTTTGAAGGGGTCAAGCATTGGGAGAGTCACCATATTTTGCGCAACTAAGGCGGCAAGATTTGGCTGATATAGCATGTCACAAAAAATATATCATAATACATGAGAGTCTATTAGGCAAACTATTGACAATTTTCCCCCACACAACAAACTACATCTGTACATTTATATATGTTTTGATAATATATGTAAATGTACTTTGTTTGAAGTTTGAAATGGATTTGTGAATGTCACTGAAATGTTGATTCACTATACATGGTAGTCTATAACAAAACTACAAAAATAGGTAAATCTGTGTATCTATGTACGCTCGATTATTCATATTAATGTACTTGATTACACTAGGGGGTGTTCAGAATTCACTTCCAGGGGGGCCTGGAGGAATTTCTGGGGAAGCCACCCATTTTCCCCGACAAAAATTGGGGGGGGGGCGACCAAAATACAACATTCTTTAAGTGGGCAAGGAAAAAACACATCAACTGATTATTTGCCCAGAATTGCTGATATATAACATAATGCATGGCTGTCAAAAATATCTGGTGAAAACTTTACAAATATGCTAGCTCCTATGTGTAAAAAGGGTTGATTTTCCAATAATTCTGTATGTGTATCCAGAAGATCATGTGCATCAACACTATGGTGCCAGATTGTTAAAATATTGACCGTAGCATCCTGTGTACCCAAGACAAGAAATTTGCTGAAGTCAAGAAGTGATCTCAGTGTATGAATCAAGGAGAATTGTGGGTAGGCTGACACACTGTGTAATGATACTAGTACTTTAGAATTCCATTCGTTCTGATTTCTAAGATCAAGGATTTCTCAGTGACGGCTGGCAGAAAAGGCAAAAAACAAATTAACATGTTTTGTTTCCTGCAATCTGAAAATATGCGCATCACGCACATGAGTAAAGTTTGTAAAAAATGTGAAATATGCATGCTTTGTTAACTTTGAAAAAATGTATTGGTAACAAAATGTGAACTTTCTTGACATTGTGAATGGAACTAGCAGAAATTTAACATATATGTGAATTCATGTTATGGATAAGGTGTTCTGTTTAACTGAGGATTGTCTCAGTGGCAGCCACTTTATTTTATGGCAACCAAATTAGAAATAAAAAACAAATATAATATATATATATATATATATATATATATATATATATATATATATATATATATATATATATATATATAATATATATATATATAGAAGAAACTTGGGTTGAAACACACTACCACACCTGGTTGTTAGGTTCCAAACGTATTTATTATACCTCAAACACAACGTTTCGCTCTAAATTTAGAGCTTCTTCAGGGTTTTTCTACAATAAAAAGTACGAACATGAAAATTACAATTAGTCCAGTCATTTAGGGTTTAACCTAGGACTAATTGCAACAGAAATTATTTCTTCACCATGACCTTTGGAAAGGTCTCACTAATGACATATTAAAAGTATAGGAAAATATAAGGGGTGCAAATTGGTTAAATTTGCATATATTCAAATTAGCTATATATCGCCTTTAAAATGACTGCTATACTGACATTTTGGACATGTAAACTGAATTCAAGTGACTTTTTTCATTGCAACACAATTTAGTAAGGTTCAACAAGCTATTTTCTAAATGTCTTGAACAATAAAGATTATGCAGATTATGCAAATTAAGTAATTTGCATATATTCGCAGTTTTTCCACTATTTCAGACAAAATCAATGTTTAAGCTCATATTTAAACAATTTTTTTCTCAATGAAATTGTTAAGGTTTTGCAAGAATTACCTAAAACAAATGAGGTTGACCTAATTTGCATGCTAATTATTTTAATACAAAAGGCCTAATTTGCATAATTGACACAAACGGTCTTTTGAATACAATAAGACTACAATAGCTTCCATTGACATTTTCTGAATATTCAGAAATGCAATGAATAAAGAGAAGAGTTTCAGAGCATTACTATTTAAATAAAGGGAATCAGAATTCTTTCTTTGGATATTCTTCTTTCTTTTACGATGATAAGGTTATTCATAAAAATCATTGGACGTGTTCAGTAATTTGACATCAATTGTCATTTTCAGTCATTTTATCCTACAACATGTTCGATTGCAGTAAAATTTTTGAAGGAATATTTTATGCTTTTGGTCACTATCTTCAATGACGATGGAAATATTCATTCCCCACACTTAACAGTTGTGCCTGTGAATCATCTTTCTCATTATTAACTATCATTAGTATAAATACGTACATCATTTGAATCACCATGATGGTAGTGGTGATGACAATTATTATGATGGTCATTATCATATCAAATTTCTTCCTCTTCCTCTCTGTTTACATCTTCCTCTAGGTGGTTCATTTGTTTACAGCCAGAATCCTTTCGTTGACAACAGAAAGTCTAGTTTTTGCTTTCTTCTGGGTTATTCATGCTGCTGCAGTTCATGGTAGAACCCATAAGTATGGGGAAGGGCAACTCAATGAAAAGATGTGAAGCATAGGATGATATAATTGTACTGCATATCATATCAGATCTTAGATGTGCAAGTATCACTCATGGGACTCTTATATAATGGACTTCCCATTTGCAGATTATTAGACTTTTGTATTATCACCAATAAGATCGATCACTTAAGGAATTGAGAGTCTGGCCAATCTGAGGTGAGACTTCCATAAGGCTCAAAATACAGGATAACCAATTTTATGATAATTTGATGTCAAAATTTGATATCCTAATTGATAAACTCGTTAACGGCAGCTTCTGTGATGCAAATTCCTTCACATTTTGGTTTTCTTGTTTCACGGTCATGAAAATTTGAAAGAGCAGCTAGACCATGTAACATTATAAAAAGTATCAAGATTTGCTTTTACCAGTGATTTAGATTATCATGATTCAGTCAACAGATTGTTTTCAGTTTTTCCTTAAATGCTATGGCTGTGTACAGTAAGATTAAACAGGAAATCTCTCTCTTCAGTCCATCATATGACTTTAAATTAATTTTCAATTGTTGTCTTCAAGAAATTTCAAAATTTTGAGAAATGCAGTGTCCTTTGATTATTGTAATGTCTTTTAGCTGATAAAGGAACAGTTTCCTTATCCATATTTCATGATAATTGGCAATATAGTATAACAATTGTACCTCTACATCATCATGATCATTATAATTTATTTATCATTATTATCATAAATTTCTGTATGTGGCATGAACAGGCAAGTTGCACACAGTCAAAAGTATATCTGACCACACAACCTGGTCTTTAATTACATTTTACCAACACTTAATCTATATTAGTAATACGGGGTAAGGGTGAAAATAAAAGAAAATAGAGCTGAAACACAAATTTTCTTCAGCCTCGCTTTGTACAAAGTGTTGGTTATTTGGCCAAGCATTTTGGTATGCATTAAGAAAATCCAAATCTTCCAGTAAGTTGCAATGTTATTGACATTATGCAAATTCTCTAGATAATTGACATGAACTATACGAATCAATCATTGTTTATTTTTACAGGGCTTTTCATTCTGTAGGCCCTATTTGTATATAATCATTACAATGAGTTAAAATACACAGAAAATAAATAACCACGTCAATTTCTTTGTACTGAGCAAAATGTTCATTCAAGTTATACAATGGACATCTTTCGATAGGAAGAATTTAAAGTATTAAATAACTTAAACAAGTAGTGTCTCTTAATGTAACTTCTAATTTTACTGATAACATAATTAATTAAAATAAGTTGACGTCAATTTGAAAAATTAAAGAAAATTATTTTAATGGTCATCATATAGGATTTATGCACATGAGGAATCGCTCAAAATTAGGTAAAATATATTTGGCAATGTTAGTAAAAACTTCCAATCTCTCTTTACGATATTGTAAAACATTTCAAGTTTCAATTATTACATTTAATACAGTGTAGGCATTTCCTATAAAATCTTTTAAAATTAGCCCTTTGTACAATGTAGATTGTATTAGACTTTGAATATATCTTTCTTGGACCTTTAAGTATTTAAGGTGAAGAAATAATTCATATTCCAATTAGAAAAAGGAAGTGACATGGTTGACTTATTGGACAAATGCAAATAATAATTTTTTTATCGCTGTAAGATATATTTGAAAACATTCCCTGAACTAAAAACAAAAAATGATGTTACATAGTCATTACAATGTCAGCTTATCTCTTAAATCACTTTTGTAAATAGATTATCAGCACCAGGTTTGTATAGCATCTATGACCCATTTAGCATTTGGGTAAATTAGCTGTCTTATGCACAACTTCATTAAATGCACTTTTCGCGATCCCTGGGATCGCCTTTGTTCTAGTCTGTAAGAGAATGATTGAGGTGTAATAACCTTTTGTTTTCCATTGAAATTGTAATCTGGTGGGTAAATTTTCTGATGAGAAAATCTGGTGCCAACACAGGCCTTTAAACTTGCGATATGTAACTTCCATGACCCTACTAAAATTTAGTTCTAATGATCTCCGTTGTTTTTTAACATTATATATTGTCATTTATACTATAGGTCAAAACAGGGAAAAGTAAAGTGGTAGGAGGGGCACATTGCAGTTATGTAAATGAGGAGTCTTAAATGATTTTATGCATTGCCTACAAACACAAAAGTACATTAAATATCAAATTGTTTGAATTAAATATCAATTTGTTGAATATATTTTTAAGAAATATATTAACAGCAACGATTTTGTTCCTTTTCTAAGTTTTATATTTATTCAAATTATGCACTGTCTCCCCTCTTAATAGTCATTTTGTTTGTCATTCTCCACATTCAATACAGAGTGGAAACAAAAACTACTTGTTGTGTAGATTAAATATAATTTTTAAGTGAAATGCAGTGGCAGCTATACTTGATTTAGGCAAATTAGGAATATTTCTCAGGCGATAAAATGTATTCAAAAATATTGCCTGGACAAAAATTAAGATAAATGCATACATTACTTGAACATAATGTCGCATTTTTCTCAATTCAATATGCATATTTCTTTTATCAGTGAATGTATTGCTCCCATTATCCGTTTATATCTATACATATTAGGTAATGTTATACCTCTTAGATTGTATTGGACTTTTAGTATGTCATTCTAGACCTCTCTAAACTACACAAAGAAAAATTAAATTCTATTGCTGTCAGAAATAGCTTATATAGTTACTAATAAGGGACATACAAAGAAAAGCGAAGTGTTGTGGCGGCCATATTGGATTTATGCAAATGAAGAATATTTCTATGACGACAAAATATCTTAATCAACATTTGCCTGAATCAAACACAAGGCAAATAAGCCCAAAATCCGCATATATCATGTTTAGCCGAATATTTTTAGTAGCAACATTCTATCAGCACCTAGTTAATAACCATAATCTTTTTACATATATGCAAATTAGGCATTGTTTACATTTCTAGATTGTACGAGGCTTTTAGTATGTCATTGTAGGACTTCTCTGAATACACAGTGTATAAATAATTCTATTGCTGTCATACTTAGCTTAAAAATAGTTGTTAATTGGGAAAAATACAAAGAAAAGTGAAGGTTGTGGCGGCCATATTGGATTTATGCAAATTAAGAATATTTCTTTGACGACTAGAGTAGATATTTCCATCAACATTACCTACACCAAAAACAAGGCAAATAAGCCAAAAACCTGCATAACATATCATGTTTAGCCAATTATTTTTAGAAGAAACATTCTATCAGCACTAAGTTTTTTACCCATAATCTTTTTACATCTATGCAAATTAGGCACTGTTTACAATTCTAGATTGTACTCGGCTTTTAGTATGTTATTCTAGGACTTGTCTAAAATACAATGTGAAAAAATTATTCTATTGCTGTCAGTAGTAGCTTAAAAATAGTTATTAGTCCGAGAAAAACTAAGAAAAGTGAAGTGTTGTGGCGGCCATATTGGATTTATGCAAATGAGGAATATTTCTATGACGACAAAATATTTTCAACAACATTGCCTAGACCAAAAGGAGGCAAATAAGCCAAAAAACCTGTATCAAATCATGTTTAGCCACATATTTAAGTAGAAACCATCTATCAGCGACAATTTTATACCCATGAGCCCCCTTTACATTTATGCAAATTAGGCACTGTTGCACCCCTTAGATTTTATTATACTTTTAGTATGTTAATTCTAGGACCTTTCCAAAATGCATGGTGAAGAAATAATTTCTGTTGCAATTAGTCCTAGGTTGACCCTTTTTTGGCGTAGATTGACTGGACTAAATGGTTGAATTGTGTAGGAAAACGAGCAATGTAGAGTTTTAAGTCTGTAAAAATCTGGAAATGTACATGAATGACAGGAGAGACTAAAAATTACAATGGTTGAATTTTATAGAAAAACGAGCAATGTGGAGTTACAAGTATCTGAAAATCTGTAAATGTACATAAATGAAAGGAGAGAGACTAACCTCGAGGTTGTGACTACGGTCAAAACTGTCTGGACCTACGCCGAGAGCTGGAAATTGGCGCGCTGAAGTCCAGGGGGGGGGGGGGGGGGGGGGGGGGTGGGGGGTCCCTTTAAATACTCAAAAGCTGGTATGTGGGGGCGCTGTTAAATGCTATGTAAATTTTGGGCGAATGTTTAGGCCAGCTGGAGACAGTGTGTCAAGTTTTTTTATCCATTGTGATTCTAAATGTTTGCGTAGTTTGTCATCCTGTTTATTGACTTGTATGATGTCAATTATTGAAATATCACTGATACTGTGTTGATCACAATTAAAATGTATGGCGACCGGGGTATCTTTTTTATGACGCACCGAGGAGAAGTGGTTATTGAAACGAAGTCTGAGAGATGTTTTAGTTTCCCCGACATATTGTTTATGGCAGCGTTGGCATGTGAGAAGGTATACGACGTTTTTGCTGTTGCAGCTGATGGCATTTCTGATTGTGTATGTTTTCTTGTTGACTGTGCTTTGGAACTGTGATGTATTAAGGGTATATTTGCAAATGTTGCAACCCCTCGTAGATTGACATTTGGTGAAACCGGGGCTGGATTCACCGGCGTTGTTAATATTCGAGCGGACAAGGAGGTCTTTGAGGTTGACATTGCGTCGATATGATATAATTGGCATGTTAGGGATGGCTTCTTTACATCTTGATGACTTATGGAGTGTTGGGAGGTTCGAGGACATGATGAATTTCAAGTTAGGGTAACGGGGATTATAAGTCGAGACTAGTGGGATTCGACAGTCTCCCTGTTTGTTTTTGTACTGAAGGAGAGCCGGCCTGGGGATTGATTTCGCTCTATTTATTTGTTCTTTGACGAGGTTGTGAGGGTAATCCCGTTCAATCAGCGATTGTTGTAGAATGTTGAGGCGCGCATCACGCCATTCTGGCTCCGAACAAATGCGACAAATGCGTATTGCCAGGCCGTGGGGGACACCTAGTTTCATATGTCTGGGGTGTGCTGACTGAAAATGTAAATATTGATGGGTATCAGTTGGTTTTTCGTACAAGTCTGTCATGATTTTGCCATTGTCATCGGTGTGGACTCTAACATCTAAAATGGAATGGAAGTTTGAGAGTACTCCATGGTGAATTTTATTGTTGTAGAGAATGAATTGATGTAATTAAAGAATTCTATGATGAAGTTCAGATTTGCCGTAAACAAACTGTAGATATCATCAATAAATCTATGCCAAAACCAGGGTGACACTGTACTGGATGCCTCCTTAAGTAGTTTGCTCTCCAGGTCACCCATGAAAATGATTGCATAACTGGGGGCCATTTTCTGGCCCATGGCTGTGCCGTGAATCTGCAAATAATGTTGACTGTTGAACACAAAGTTGTTGTTATATAGAACAAGTTTCAAAAAGCGTATTATAGTGGAAGTTGGTGGAGTTTTGTTTTCTCTTTGATCTAGTGCTCTTTGACATGCCGCAATGCCTTCCTCGATAGGTATGTTTGGGTACAGCGATACAACATCGAAAGTAACCATGGTACTACCAGGAGGGATTTGTTCCAAATTTTGAAGTAACTGTAAAAAATGGGTAGTATCTTTGACATATGATGGTAAATTAGCAGCTAATGGTTGCAGATGGTAATCGATGTACTCAGAAATACCCTGTGTAGGATGGCTTATTGTAGAAATAATCGGTCGAAATGGAATACCCTTTTTATGAATTTTAGGTAGCATATAAAATTTTCCTGGGCGAGGGTCACTACAAATGAGGAAATCACGAGTCTGTTTGTTGATATTACCTTGTTGATACTCGTCATTTATAGCAGCTTTGATAGCAGTGTTGATCTTATTTGTTGGGTCCGATTTGAGTCTCTTGTAGTGTTCTTTATTGTCCAGAATCTTATTGGCTTCTGTGATGTAATGCTCTTTATCCATGATCACTATGGCTGAACCCTTGTCGGCCGGTTTTATTACCCAGTCATTCCTGCTTGTGATGGATTTGAGGGCTGTTCGTTCAGATTTGGTGAGATTGTCCTTCACTTTGGGTTTGTAGTTAGAGTGATCCGAGATTGCTTCGTTTGTAGTGGTGATAAACATTTCCAGAAACTGGTCACGATTAGGTGGTGGCATGAAAGAGCTTTTTTTGTGAAATGGATTATCATCGTAGGTAGGTGTTTCATCATCTCCGTCGCTATGGAAAAACTCTGCCAGACGGAGGCGACGATGAAAAGTGTTCATATCAGTTTCCAGTAAAGTCTTGTTTATTTTTGTAGGGGTTGGAGAGAAGGACAAGCCTTTCTCTAGCAAACTCTTTTCATCATCTGTCAGTTGGGTTTGGGTTAAGTTGACAATGGTAGAGGGGTTGCGTTGCGTGGTTGTCGTATTGGGCGAGCAACTTGACACACTGTCTCCAGCTGGCCTAAACATTCGCCCAAAATTTACATAGCATTTAACAGCGCCCCCACATACCAGCTTTTGAGTATTTAAGGGACCCCCCCCCCCCCCTGGACTTCAGCGCGCCAATTTCCAGCTCTCGGCGTAGGTCCAGACAGTTTTGACCGTAGTCACAACCTCGAGGTTAGTCTCTCTCCTTTCATTTATGTACATTTACAGATTTTCAGATACTTGTAACTCCACATTGCTCGTTTTTCTATAAAATTCAACCATTGTAATTTTTAGTCTCTCCTGTCATTCATGTACATTTCCAGATTTTTACAGACTTAAAACTCTACATTGCTCGTTTTCCTACACAATTCAACCATTGTAATTTTCATGTTCGTACTTTTTATTGTAGAAAACACCTGAAGAAGCTCTAAATTTAGAGCGAAACGTTGTGTTTGAGGTATAATAAATACGTTTGGAACCTAACAACCAGGTGTGGTAGTGTGTTTCAACCCAAGTTTCTTCTATCTTCACCCCACTCCACGCTCCACTGGGGATCACCTGAATTCCTACAGTTTCTTATATATATATATATATATATATATAATATATATATATATATATATAGGCCACCAGCTCTATACAATTCATGAAAATAAAAAGTGATAACAGACAACGTTTGGGAAAGGAAGAATTCTTGCAGGCTATTTACAGTACATCTGAAATACACAAAAGGGACATTCATTGCATATTTTGTAACGAATTTTCTCTTTTTAAAGCTATAAAACAGGAGTTTTGACAGACTTAACAGAGTATCATGATTGTGTAAATGCATGAGTAATGTAAATTCTGCTATTGTCGGTAAATCACAATAAAAGGACGGTAAAAATTTCTTTCTCATTTCATGATATACAGAGCAAACAAACTTTTTATGGTCACTTAATTGTAACTCTGAAATTAATGTTTTGTTATATCATTCACAAGTGCATGGCTGGTATTAGTCAAGGTATACAGTTAAGACGACCTCTCAAATCAGCTATGAGTGAAGATGGAAATTTTACAACTGTGACTAAACGCCATAACAGAAAGAGATGCCTAGAGCCGTTGATATGAACTGATTCCAGTAATAACGAATCAATGTTGAAAGTGGCTGACTCACGCCCCAATCATAAGTTTTCACCAGCTGACTTTTGCGTAATACTTCAAAAGTTACCATACTTTTTCCGACAAGTATCTTAAACATATCAACATTCTATCATTATAGCATTACTATGTGGCGATACATTTTGTGATTCAAGCCACCATAGGCAATGTATTGAGAAATTCTATCATGATACCATTCAAGCTCTGTGTAATGCCTCTAAAATCAACTCTAAAATATGGAAAGCGATCTCATCTCCTTCGATTCCTGGGATTCCTGGATAGAGTTCATACATGAAAGAAGCTCATGATCATGCTTGGGATACATGTAAATTATGAACTAGCCTAGGGAATTCCCAGATATGGGCCAATTTACAATATTACCAGGTCCGCTCATACAAAATTCAAACATGCATTTCGAATAATGCAGGCGAAACGAAACACTGAACGTGCCGATAGTTTGGCTTAATTCTGCTATAAAAGATAATTACACTCAGTGTGACAGTTTTCGGACAGGGTTACGAGGGTAGTGAATTTCGATTTCGCCCAAAGCCATCTCATAAATGACGAGCACTACGAAATCTTATTACCATACCTTTCGAAACTTTATTGTCATATTTTCTCAACTGTTAACACGATGGGAGTGGTATTAAGGGGTCAAAGTTGCCAATGTTTTGACCCACTGTTGAGTGCGTAGTAATCGAACTGCTATCGCAGTAATCGGACGTCGTATTTGGAATGTGATAAGGGGCTAAATATTGATAATTTGAAACTTCAAAACCCCGATTTTCAATTTCGATGTGTTTTAGAAAACTGTAATTAGTTCCGTTTATTCCATGGACGACTCAACAATATTTCGACGCGTGTGGCGCTTACCTATCGTACATTATACATGAGCTGTCTCTGTGTGTTGCTTTCTGCACCTCGTATCGTACGGTCTGGGGTCTAGTCGTACAAGTTTGTAGCGCCCGAAATAGCTATTACCTAAAAAAACTATCCAAAACGGAACGTAACATGATTTGTAAATCGCTATCAATACGGAGCGAAGTGAGTACAACCAACAGCATGTCATTAAATGTCCGAAACCTGAGATCGTCCGAAAACCTTCACACTAAAATCTTTCCGACTTGCACGATTTTGATCTCGTTTCTTCTTTTGCCCCGTCCTCGATATTGGTCGAAGAATGACGTAATTTATATTTGGGGCTCCTGGTTCCCTACGATTCAGGAATATGGTGGATAGACATACCCCTTGTGATGTTGTGCAAACACCGACTGTATATGTACTTCCCTATGTTATTGTTGAGAAATACAGTGTTGAATTCAAGAACCATTATCAGTGTATCTTGTCTGAGATATTTCTGGTTAGCCTAAAACTAAGATTATTTTGCGTTGTCTGCATCCCGGCGAAAAAAGTCAGAGAGACCGCGGTTGCCTTTGGCCCCCAAAAAATCAAAAACAATTTTCGCTCGCCGCTCCTGAACATTGGTCCAAAAATCCAATGAACAAGATTTTTTTCTCAAAAGTATTTTTTCACTCAGACACGTTTATAGACCCCGTCTAAGGTCATGACATTTATCCAATCCAAAGAGACGTACGTACCACGTGCACTCAGCATGCCCCATTATAAAGTTAACGGGTTCAAAAAAGTGATTTGCAGACGCGGGTGTAAATCCAGTAATAGCAATAACGACCAGTGACGAGCACTAACGAGCACTAACAGCCTGCCTACGAGTGTTCAAATCATTATTCTGAAAATAACTATTTCTTTATTTTACTTCAGTTCAAGGGCAGTTGTCTGTTTGTCTCTTGGTAGAAATGGTGCTCAGTCAAAACTAATTATGTGAGAAATTTTCAAAATAATTCCTGATACTAGTCGATGTTATCGAGTGTTCACACAGTTTACTTCCAGAGGGGCCATGGATGATTTTTTTATTTTCCTGATATTTTTTTCCATGCCCCCCCCCCCGGTAAAAGGAGAAAATCTATGACCCCCTCATATTTTCTGGATTTGTTCCATGCCCTCCCCAATATATACATGCATGCTAAGACATATACTGTCTGACAAGATTATCACAGTTTGCAGGAACAGTACTGTAACAGATGTCATTTAATTACTAATATACAAAGGACAAAAACATGTGGGATAGATGGCAAAGTGTATATCAATTATTAAATGTCTATAAATGCACAGATATTGTTAATTTTGTTTTATATTGGCAAAATATCGACTAAACTTTCATCAGATCATTGAAGAACTTTGCTGTGAAATGCACAAAAGAATCATCGGAATTAGACATTATGTATTTGAAGAATATCTTGTCAAAATGTTTTAGCTGACCCTGAATATCTAAAATAGAATTACATATCTCAAAGTACCTTAAGTATGAGGTCTGAGATTGGATTGTTTATATAACACCTATCAGATATTCATGAGGGCTACTTTATTACATTTACCCCATTCGATATGCTTACCAGGTGTTATTTTCTCGAAACGTGGCTTCTTTTGGCGAATCGCAGCCGAGAATGAATATGTGGCGTGGTATAAGGGACCGTTCAGTTTTTACGGCCGGGGGGGGCCGGCAAAATCCAGGGGGGGTCATCATAATTTTGGAATCCGCGAAGGGGGGGTCATCACTTTTTCACTGGTAGGAAAGGGGGGGTCACCACATTTTCAAAAACATAATACCTACAATAAAGTTCACTTTATGCCATGGCCATGATCGACCCTCTTTACCGGCGGGCCGCCTTCGGCGGCCCACTACAATAAATATACTTTATGTATTACCCATGACCCTCTTAACGGGCAGACGCCTTTGGCGGCCCACTCCAATTAGGTTTACTTCATGCAATGGCCATGATCGACCCTCTTTACCGGCGGGCCGCCTGCGGCGGCCCACTGAAATAAATTGACTTTATTGTAATACCCCATGACCATCTTAACGGCCGGACGCCTTCAGCGGCCATGTTCAGTAAAGTTTACTTCATGCAATGGCCATGATCGACCCTCTTTTTACCAGCGGGCCACCTTTGGTTGCCCACTAGAATAAAGTTGACTTTACGTAATGGCCCATGACCCTCTTAACTGGAGGGCTGCCTTTGGCGAACTCACTCCAATAAAGTTTACTTTTTACAATGTCCATGGACATAAGTTGTCTATGGAAATAAAGTTAAAAATTGCCTTACAGTCGTCCTAATTAACAGAAGTTTGCATCGATGTGGCTGAGAAGTTTGTGCACTGGCATCTCTGCAACACGAATAGAGTGCGCCGCGTACCGGAACTCAAATCCAAACGGTGCGGGTAAATTTGACATATGGGTTTTGGTTATTTTTTCAGCGGGGGGGGGGGGGGGGGTCATCAATTTTTTCCGTCTGACAAAGGGGGGGGTCATCATTTGTTCCCGAAAAATGCGGGGGGGTCTATATTTATTGAACACCGGCGACAAGATTTTGCCGCCCCCCCCCCCAGGCCGTAAAACTGAACGGTCCCTAAAGCGAATTTCTTTTTGGTCAAATGCAGGCGTCCTGAACTCCACTATATCCAAGATCGGAAAACGATGGGAAAATAGAGAAAATTTGGTCAACAATGAATCGCTTTGAGATACTATGTGTCAGTAAGTTTGCTTGTCTTGGCTTCACGTTACTTATTTACAGATGGACATTGCCTTGCACCTGATGGTTGACATATCTACTGTCAAGGTTTTATTTCATAAATAAATGTAAAAACTTGAAAAGGGGTCGTAGGTTGCAGAGCCTGGAGCACCCTCACTCGATTGAGTTTGTCTGCTGACGATTTGTTTGCAATCGTGGATGAGGTTTAATAGTATACAATTTATCAAATTTGACATATATTCAAACTGTACATCGCCCCTACTCATGATCATCCCCTCTACTCTGTGGGCTGCTCGTTACAGCTTATCTTATTTTCACCAAAGATTTTAGTTTCGTTTTGAATTACTGTTTATTACGGTGGCCCCTACACGCCACGGAACTCTATTACTTTGAATATAAACTCTAATTTTTCTTGACAATATCTTTAATATTTGTAAGAGATTTTATTTCTCCACCGCAAACTTTTAATTTTGTACGGGCAACTTTATCTTAACATTATCTAACTTTAACCTTCTCGAAAGTAGTTTTAGTTTTAACCATAAACAAAATGTTTCTCAAAAGTATTTTTATTTTGTAAAACAAAAGTAAATATTTTTCAAGATAACAAACTCCCCTACACGTCATGGAAATTTATTACTTTTGAACATAAACTCATATTTCTTGACAATATATTTAATATTTGTAAGAAATTTTATTTCTTCACAGCAAACTTTTATTTCTGAACGGGGAAACTTTATTTTTGGGGTAAACTGTTTTTAAAAAACTTTTAACAAAAAACACTTTAGCTTTTAAAAAATAACTTTAACTTTGAACAAAATATTTGTTTCTCACAAGCGTTTTTTATTCGAAAAGAAGTAAAAATTGTTCACAGCCAGAGTTTAAGATTTTTGCTAATCGCGAACTGAGTTACTTAAATGACATAACCTTATGTCTTTAGAGCAGAAAACTTAAATTCTTAAAGAAAAGTTTTATTTTTCCAAGAGTAAAATTAATTTCTTTATGGAAAAAAGATTTTCTCAGAGCAGCAAATTGAAATACAGAGAATAAAACTTTTTTCTCAATGGAGAGAAATTATTTTCTAAAGTCAACAAAACTAATTCCTTAAAGATGTATTTTCTACATTTGAGTGTGGTTTAAGAATTTGGTAAAACTGAACTGAGAAAGAACGAAAAGGAAGGATTAAAAAGTCAAACTTACTTTTCTTCAGAGCAAATTTATTTCCGAGAGGAGAAATATTTCATGTGAGGGCGCAATTACCTATAATGCATAGCAAACTCTTTCTAGCGAGAGTAAACATATATTTGGGGAAGAGTAAAATATTTTTCAGATGAGCAAAACTTTATTTTAACGGCGGCGGAAGTTAAAATATCCCACCAGGCAACACCCAAGTTTGATGACCCAGAGTCTCCGAGACAACCATGACTGACTTCATCGGCGATACAGGCACGCTAGCCCGCCCTAGCTGCAGTACAGTACCTCGAGGCACAGTCCTTTGGTGGGCTATTCAGCTCTGGGACTATTCGCCCCATAGATGAGTGTACAGAAGCGAGAAACAACCCATCTCGCTTATGTACACTCATCTATTGGGCGAATAGTCCCAGAGCTGAATAGCCCACGAGGGACTGTGGTTCAACAGTTGCCACTTGTCAAGTCCCCGAAGAACGGTTTTGTGTTTGAGTGATTCGTCCTGACTGCAGACGTTGTGCGACGGGATGGACTGCATTGGGTTCCTTCATTAGCTCTGCATGGGCTGTGTGTTACCGGCGTTATACGGCCTCTCACCACATAACGCCGGTAACAGACACCCCTGCCATGCAGAGCTATTCCTTCATCAGTTGCTGTGTTGTTAATGTTATGTTGTGTGATAGTCATCTTTTCTCTAAGCCAGATTCGTAATTGATGGAGTCTTCGACTGAAACTGAACCTGGCCCGCCAGATTTGACCACAGTTGAGCGTGGTTCAATACAGTAGTTGTGGGTTCACAGCTGTGGTGTTTTCGGACGGGATATGCCTTTACGGGCTGTTGACTTTCACGTTTTTGACCCCGCAAACCACAAGTAGAAAGTCAAAACCAGTCCGCGACTGTGGTCAAATCTGGCGGGCTCGGTTCAGTTTCAGTTTCTATAAATTATGAATCTGCCTCCTATTAGAAAAGATGAATATCACACATATTGGCTGTGTGTTACCGGTGTTATGTGGTGGGAGACTGTTTAACGCCGGTGCCATGCATAGCCCTGCGTACAGGACTGTGTGTTCCCAGCGAATGACGCCGGGAACACACAGACCTGTAGGCAGGACTATGCCATGCAGAGCTTATGAAGAACCCCAATGCGGTCCCGTCACACACCGTCTGCCGTCAGGACGCATCACTCAAACATAAAACCGTTCTTCGGGGACTCAGACAAGTGGCAACTGACCCCCGTGCCGGCATGCCCGTAGCCCTGTGTACGATGTTGTGAGTTCCCAGCGTTATAGGACCCCAACACACAGCCTGCATCGTACGCAGGCAGGGTAGGGCCGGGCTGGCGTGTCCGTATCGCCGATGAAGTCAGTCATCATCATGGTTGTCTCGGAAAGCAGATCGTCCATGTAGCCGACACGAACACGAACTGTCTGATACCGGCTACCAACTCGGAGACTCTGGGTCATCAAACTTGGGTGTTGCATGGTGGGATACTTTAACTTCCGCCGCCGTTAAAATAGTTTTGCTCGTCGGAAAAATGTTTTACTCTTCCCAAAAATATGTTTACTCTCGCTAGAAAGAGTTTGCTATGCATTATAGGTAATTGCGCCCTCACATGAAATATTTCTCCTCTCGGAAATAAATTTCGCTCTGAAGAAAAGTAAGTTTGACTTTTTCATCCCTTTTTCGTTCTTTCTCAGTTCAGTTTACCAAATTCTTAAACCACACTCATATGTAGAAAATATATCTTGAAGGAATTAGTTTTGTTGTCTTCAGAAAATAATTTCTCTCCATTGAGAAAAAAAATTTATTCACTGTATTTCAATTTGCTGCTCTGAGAAAATCTTTATTTCCATAAAGAAATTAATTTTACTCTTGGAAAAATAAAACTTTTCTTTAAGAATTTTAAGTTTCCTGCTCTAAAAACATAAGGATATGTCATTTAAGTAACTCAGTTCGCGCTCAGCAAAAATCTTAAACTCTTGCTGTGAACAATTTTTACTTCTTTTCGAATAAAAAACGTTTGGAGAAACAAATATTTTGTTCAAAGTTAAAGTTATTTTTTAAAAGTTAAAGTGTTTTTGTTAAAAGTTTTTAAAAACAGTTTACCCAAAAAATAAAGTTTCCACGTTCAGAAATAAAAGTATGCTGTTAAGAAATAAATTTCTTACAAATATTAAATATATTGCCAAGAAATATGAGTTTATGTTCAAAAGTAATAAATTTCCATGACGTGTAGGGGAGTCTGTTATCTTGAAAAAATTTTACGTTTGTTTTACAAAATAAAAATACTCTTGAGAAACATATTTTCTTTATGTGTTAAAACTAAAACTACTTTCGAGAAGTTAAAGTTAAGATAAAGTTAAGATAAAGTTGCCCAAAAGTGCCCGTACAAAATTAAAAGTTTGCAGTGGAGAAATAAAATCTCTTACAAATATTAGAGATATTGTCAAGAAAAATTAGAGTTTATATTCAAAAGTAATAGAGTTCCGTGGCGTGTAGGGGCCACCGTAGTTTATACATAAACTCTGTCAATCATACATTGTCGGAAGAGAGGAAGTATAAAGAGTTCCTCCTCAGGGATACGTGCGTCAATATGTACGAATGAGTGAAACTAGTTCAGTTTCAACATAAACTTATCATCGATAAGCCTATATCTCAAATTTTGTGGATTTTTTTTGGTAACAACATAAGAGTTCAGTCCACTCTCCGCGCGCTCTGCACACTTCATTTCACATTCTACAGAAGCAAGCCAATGGATTTCAGGGTAGACTGAAAGATTCAGTCGTGTGCGAGCGCTCCGCGCACTGCGACCTACGACTCTTTACTACGTAAGAGTCCTAGGTCGCCGGAGCGCCCCGCACACAACTGAATCTTTCAGTCTAATTTCAGGGTAGAACCATTTGGTTTGGGGGTGGGGATTTGGGGGAAAATGTGTCGGCAGGTGAAGAAGAAGCGAAAAATTGATTCAGTAATGTACTGAGAAAAACTGATCAAAGCAGACCAAAAAAATTCACAAAATTTGGGATATCTGACTCTCTTCGTCGGCGCTAACATTTTAAAATACAATTGAAGGAAGTCCAATTTCTTTTTTGCCAGTATTCGTGATGAAAACACACAAATGTTGGAGGAAACTCGTTCCAAAAAATGCTTTGTTGTATGCTACATCCTGACATACATATCTCATATTTTCACGATATTTTCTTCGTGTTCCTGGTTCTACTATGATGGCTTGAAGGAAAGGAACCAAGAGGGGTCTGGAGTACAACACTCAACCAACCATTCAGCTGCTCATGGGTTTTACCTGTTATCTCTTGTAAATGAATTTAAAATAACAGACTTATGGATTGTGAAGTATGGCTCGTTTCTACATCACGTGGGACATTAGATTTATCTCCACAAGATGCTCTGGTTTGGTTTTTTTACCAATTTTTTTACTCTTTAATTTCAATAAAGAATTCATTAGAGACAATCCTTTGTTTAGCACAATCTCTGTCCTCTAATTTAATATCATCTGTCCTGTGCTGACATAGAATACAACTCATTATTGCTAGATATGCAGTTGTTAACCAGTGACATGTAATCGACTCAAGAAACACGGATTAAAAAACTGGTAATCACGAAAACAATTTGCATTGCTTCACCATGTGGAATAAAACTGATGCAGGACAGACAATATACAAAAATTGCTGCCACAGGGGCGGGGCGGAGAGGGGATTTGCTGCCATACCCATTTCCTCCAGCCCCCCCGGAAATCAAATGGTTCTCCCCTTAATATAAAACAAGGAATGTCAGCGGGTATTCTGACACTTTCGATTGGACAAGAGGATGGATATTTATTACTCGAACCGGGAAGGGGAAGCACAAGACCTGCTAAGTAAAAGAAGACCCGGATCAAGGAAATTTCCAGGATGTACAACAGTTCAGGTCAGATTGGTTCATGATTCCTGGGACGTAGCCTCGCACCTCTACGACACTGCCTGGGAGATATCAGTCATGTTCCCGCACGGCAATCGTATTTTTCTGCTGTTGACAATTTTGATGAATACAGTTGAAATTATGATGGCTAATGGCGACGACAACGTTATGACAGTGATTCTCGGTGATCCCGCTACTCTTGACTGTTCTTTCGATCAATTCTATGTGCAGAATTCAAGTCATAATTCGATCGATATCACCTGGACAACTCCAAATTCAGGAAGGCAGTGTTATTATGTTCTCAAGGTGAATCGAACTACAGATATTGTCCGCACAGCAGATTGTACATGTCCGAAATGCGACGGTAATGTGGACCTTGTCTTTACGGCTGGCCGACATCAAGAGCTTTTCAACTTTTCTCTGTCGATCGACAGCATCACTTTTGAGGATGCAGGGGATTACAAGTGTGAAATCAGTGGCGTATCTGGGGATGATGGAAGTCCCCTGACACGTTCGACCAAACTATCCGTTTTCACTGCTCCCGTCTGTTCAATCAATTCACGTTACTCGATGGAGTCTCGCCGTATCGTCGCAAAGGCGTCCGTTAGTTGCGAAAGTGTTGGAAGGCCTCGCAATGTCGTGGGGCTGTTTTCTGACGTTGGTCATGTTGTGGGTTTGAGCTCTGGACAGAGCAATGGTGCCAGCATTGCAAGTTTCGAGTACGAGCAAACCGATGAAGATGCAGGAAAGATCTATACCTGTCGTGTCACGCAAGGTGACAGAGTATTGAAAGAATGCAAAACGGATCCATTGACAGTGCTCAATGTTGAGACATTCATTGATGCATCTCGGGAGATATCTTTGATATGTATGTGTTCTATTAGCACGAAAGCATCTGCAACCTCCTTTAAGTGGTACTTTGATGGACTGCAAATCCAAGATCCAACGAGACCTGGTGTGGCAGGAGGCCTTGAAATTTCTGTGCAAGGGAATATTTTCATCATGTACAATGTCTCAAGCAACGCCGATGGCCAACGCATTGGATGTGAGGCACGGAACGAGATAGGCAAAGGATTTGCAGAGCTGGTTTTGAATATTACTACTGTTCTATTGAGTCTGCCCACGTCAGTTGCGGATTGTGAGGGCTCAAGCCCCGAGGATTGGAAAGTGTATCAAGGCGGTGATATCGCAGGGGCGTTTTTTGGAGGTGTCTTCTTCACGCTGTTTTGCCTGATGACGGTTTGTATGGTCTATCTACTGCGCACTGGTAACCTTAGATCGGGTCTGGAGTCACTGCGGTCAAGGATGCGAGATCAGCGGTCCCTTCCAGGCAACATCCGGGTTCGAACGAAAGCAAAGGACAACGAGTACACGGATGAAGGAATACAAAACAAGAAAGCATCCAAATCCATGAGAATGAGCTCTATGAAAGAAAAAGGCGAAAAGCACTTTGATGAAGTGCAGAACAAGAACATGCCCCTGTACATCGATCCAAGCTCAGAAACCTACCAAAATGTTGTCATCGAGAAAGGTTTCATGAAGATCAAGGCACAACCCGAAGCTGGAGACTACGCAGACTTGACGGCAGAACAGTCCGCATCACAATATGAAGGATTGAGCCAAGGTGATGTCGTCGTAAGTGATGATGTTTACGAAGCTGTGTAGGTTCTATTGAAATCACCAATCACAACACCAAGTGTGCAACGTACATTACTTCAAAACAATTTGAATTCTAGCAATGGTAACTGCTTCACGTCGGATACGATGACTATGCATTTTACTTTTATTCGAGTGTAGGACCTTATGCAGTGTGCTCATATCTACATTTTAAAGGACCGAATATAATTTCTGCCGACGAATTTCAATGAAGATAGTAACTGTAAACTAAGTTCATTTGGACATCACGATTTTACAAAGTGAAAGTTTCAGATTGAAAAATATACAATGAGGAACAGATGAAGTGAATTTGGTTAATATCCAAAATACGATAGGACTATATAGGTAATCATGATTGGGTATTGAATTGATAGTGAGAGCTGGCCTTAAGAATCAAAGTTGCTTCGCGATTTTCATACTGATCTTTATATGCCGAGGGTACTTACTGATACTGTACCATAAACTGCTCGCAGTATATTGCTCAAACCACAGTTGTTTGTAAATCGATGCACGACGGCCGCTGTGTGGTATGCATCAGAAAAATAGACTTACCACACAACGGCCATTGTGTATCGATCAGGCGACTGTGGTTCAGAGATAAGCTACCCACTAAATTCGTAGATGTGTTACAGTGTGTTTCGTTGATTCATAGTGAAGTGTCAAAACACCAATATTTGTCTGTCATTCCTTTGGAATATTTTGATCGCCGTGTCTGCTTTGTTTTCACGGAAACAAAGCTGATTTTATGTAACATTGTTTTCCAGTTTGTTTCCTCAATTATCTTTACTCAAGATAGACACATTAATAATCCTTACATGAAAATATATTGAATGTAAGCGATCAACTGATAATGACTTTGATATATGTGACAGACTTATCGAGGACACAAGCTAAATGTTTCTCATCCACAAGTCACATATGTATTGTTTACACGTGCACGTCCTACACTGGTTTAATACGCACTTAAAATGAAAGTATTAAACTTCATTGCCCACGCTTTTCAAAGAAATCACACCATTACAAATATTCTCAAAAATTTCATAATCTAGAATATGCAGATCATTGGTGTAATTATTCTGACCAAGCAAATGCCCTGAAATGTGAATGTTCACTGCATTCAAAGTCCTCGTTATTCTCTGTGATCAATGTCAGTAGAGACAGAATTGTAAAAAAATAGTCTGAGCGCTTACATTTATATCCGATGAGGGATAAAATCCCATTATTCAAGAACTTACTTGCGTGCACGGCCATCAAAGCTGTTCGAGTAAAATGGTGTTCGCGAGCGGGTTATTTTATCAGCCACGGATAATTCTCCATCATCATTACAACACATATGTGATCAAAAATATAGTAACTGTAACTTTTGGAAATTGTTTTTGTTGTTGTTGTTTTAGGTTTTGTTGCATGTGTCATCAATAGTTTCTAGATGTATTTCTCACAGCGTATTGAAATACCCAGTACTCAGCTAGCTTGACAGTATACGTACATCTGTGTCCTGCGTTGATAGTGTTAGTAATCAAATCGAGGTACAGACTCAGCGTACAATTTTGGGTTACAACAATAACAGTGCAACATAACAAATTGACAAGCTGGACATTTGGTATTTCAAAATTACACACACACACACACACACACACACATATATATATATATATATATATATATATATATATATATATATATATATATATATATATATATATATATATATATATATATTAATACAAATTACTTCGAGTACAAAGTAATAATATCTGTTATTAAGTTTCATGCATCTTGCAAATCTTCAGACAGAAGAACTTTGTGTAGTTTGTGTTATTATCTATAACGCTCTGCTTTCCGCATCAAGCACTGTAATTTCCCATTAGGACATATATATATATATATATATATATATATATATATATATATATATATATATATATATATATATATATATATATATATATATATATATATATATCTGTGTCCTGCGTTGATATTGTTAGTAATATAGATATATATCTGTTTGATCTGTACCAATGAATATTGCTTTCCTTATACTGGTCTGTATATAAGTAGTAATGGAAACATGTAAAATTGTTTAATAATATTTAGTTAAAGTGCGTTTAGATATTTCAGTGAAAATTTCAAAATAATCATTACATTATCATTAAAGTCACGTATTCTGCAGGTGTCTTTCTGAAGCAAGGTATGACAAAGTGAACGTATCATTCTCAGAATAGTCAGCATGCAAATATCTGTTTGTCATTTCTATTGGACAAATCAATATCCTTTTGTTTCATAAAACAGGTACAACTGGCTTCCTTACTTTCCGTTACATTATTCTGTATTGCTCTGGGCACAATCTGTGATTTTTTTTTTACAAAAAATACTATCTCCTCTCTCAATCAAGCATTCTTTACCAAATAAATTTAAAAGGTTATAGAGAAGAATGGTGAGGTAGAAAAAAATTGCAGAATTTTTAAAACTAGTCTATGAATTCGTCTACACATGGGAGACTTTGCAGACTTCCCCGAGGAATCTCGAAGGATTCAAATCATTATGAATCATGGGATATCTTCGTATGGTGTAGCATCACCTACATAATTTTGAAATGACCAGGACTGGCTTCTATAGCATCTGTAGCATGTGGGTGCATCAAGTGGGTCTTCCCAAAGCTTGGTCATAATTAACTGCCGTACACAGCAGTTCCAGAGACCACTGAAGACACAGTCTATTATCTTCAGATACACGGCAATAGCCTTCCCTGAAGCAATTTCTCTCCCTGCCCACTGGGCATGCAGACAATTTTTTCCTACAAATGGCCAGCATTTTGTTTTCAATAGCCTCTAGCTACCCCAAATCAAATGGGCCACCCTTATCACCCTAACCATAATGTGTGATGTATTTGTAAATAAATATACCTTTCTGGTGAAGGAAAACCGGCCAGCTAAGAGTAGGATGATGAAACTTGATATCAAAATCTAACATCCGTTTTCCGTTAAAGTCTTGACGGATAAACGTCTGCCAAAACCGGTTAAAATGGTTTGGTTTCAGTTCTCTGTATGAAATAAATTTCGCTTTCTACGGTGTATGTGTAATGCCTTCCTCGCCCCTTCCCCATAATTTCAGATGTTTAACATCGATTTGTAGTAATCAACTTGGCCGATGGTAAAATCCAAGACTACATTGAGTTTCTGTACTTATTCCCTTGACGATTGTCGGCAGACGAAGCAGCCTCTGATTCACTATGTCAGCTTTCCCAATCTTGAGGTAACTATAAAGTTAACACACACCACGTTGTCGATTGTATCACCATATACATTATGTCTTTTCCACTTATTCATTCGAATACGATTTATGTGATCACTCATCTGGTTGATGCTGGTAAATTTTGTAATTGTTTGATACAAATATCGTAGTTGGAACTGAAGGCAAAGGCATTACTGTGACAAGAAGCGTCTTTGTTATTGAAATTTGTGTCCTGACGGACCCTGACGTCACATGTCCCATTTCACCCACAGCTTCATAGTTCATGGTTCCGGGTGCAGAAGAAAAGTTGTGTAGGTCACGTTACATCGTTATCGCGTCATGCAAGATCTCTTAGAATTTCCGCTATTTATCATGAACTCTTTTTGACATGTGGCATTATGGAATAATGGAGATGTACAAACATAAAGCAAACTGTCGGTTACTGTAATCCTCTTTAAACTGTTCAAAAGATCATAGAGATAGATTGAAACATATCTGGATAGTGCACAGGTCCTCCTTCAAACGAGTTTCTAGCTATTCTACTATCTAAACACCCTACATGATTGACCAACTTGCCTGAGTCTACCCTTAAACATACCCGCTCTTCTGTCACATGTTATGATATTATCATGAGTTGTCATCACATTTTTGTTTCCCTCTGTCATTCCATGGAATTCACGAATCGTAGTGTGTCTGCGCATGTCCGACACAATTTGTATAACACGAGCTATGCTTGACTCTGTCACAACTCTTGGAGTCTTCAAGGCTTCCCGAAACCGACCAATGAATACCGCTGATCGCGATTTCAGGTTTCTCATTAAACATAGCTGCACGCACGCGACATCGGACACTACTGTTTGAAATTTGAACAAATATTGTTGTTGCATGCACGGTTGTTGTTATAGCTTGTAGTCTGAGCCATAACTTAGTGTGATCCTTTGTATCTATTGTAACACAAACAGGTTTTACTTTCATCGATCTGCTGAAATGCGGAAAAATATTTATTTTTACATATTAATAACAGGAAAATGACGTCATTTGTAGTCAGCGCTAAGGATAATTTTATCTGAGAAGGACATCCTGGTCAATCAGAGTAAATACCTGATGCAGATCCGTGACAAGGACAATACGACTATTGTCAGCACTCTGTAATGATAGACATTACCCGCGAGCATTACACAATGGATTATTTGTAAAGCTTTTCTACTACTAGCCATTGGGAAAAATCTTGAACAACAAACAGTTATTCAAACTGTGATTAAATACGTTTCCTAACACTTTTGGCATGTCTCAGAGGTCCGAAACTCGGTGCTATGTTGTATCTAGTTGAACAGACACACATTGAATTGCACAACTGAAAATATCTTGGATTGTTGCACTTCGATAATAAAATTTTACACTTTTATATAAGAGACCGCACTTTCAATCATATTTATTTAGTCAATAAAATAACAGTGCATTATTAACAACCTCTGATTGATGAAAAGGAACATTAAGCGTACAATCGGTATAACAAACTTTTCATGGAAAGAATTGTTGAGTTACTGTAAGAACATTAATATTCGCTGGTGTATATAATATGGAGGTAAAACATTCACGTCATGTGGTATAAGGTAAAACTGAGACAGTCTCGTGCTTGACACGTGCAAAAACAATCTAAAGGCATTGAAACTTAATTGGATAATATCAGTGAACGTTATAATTGGAAATGAAAATCAATAAACAAAACATGTCATGGCCCCTCAGCTACCTGTGAACCTATGTGAGCCACCTTTCATCACCACAGCCTGTACACAAAGTTCATTATAACATCCTTAAGTATCAACACAACAGAGAGCAGTCCCGGAACTTCCTATGGTGTGTGATTGCATTGAAGGTTGCAGCTTATCGTGGCAATTTTGCCATACCTAGGTCACAGTCCTATTGAAAAGAAGAGGGCTTGGTCATCTTTTATTGACGCTTTTAGAAGAAATACAATAATAGAAAGCGGAGGTACCAACAAGAATTAGGAAACGTTCTTACACAGAGTAGAAAGGCTGTAATTTCAACTTGAAGTGACATTAGTTAACATCGAAAAATTCATCGTTACACACAGGTAAACGGAGATTACGAGACGGCTGATAGTTTACGTCATGGGTACGCATTCTCACAATTTCGTACGTTCCTGTGGATTCTTGCTGTTTACATTGATCTTTGTCGAAGTCGAAATTCTCGTCGCTGTGGATGGCGAGAACGTCACTGTGCGAAGAGGTGAAGACGCTGTATTGCCGTGTACGGTTGATCTCGATTTCTTAAGTGATTATAGATATCGACCACGTGTTTCCATAGATGTGCAATGGCCTGTATCATTAGGACGTGGAGTGTGTTCGTGCTCTGGACTCTTTAGAGGGTACTTCAGTAAAATTGACTGTGATTCATGTGGTCGTTACAGCATGTCGACAGAAACAGACAGCATCTCAGGATTATTAGACTTTCCCTTGACAATTAGAGATACAGTCTTTGCAGATGCCGCGCAGTATACTTGTAATGCTCGTATCGACCACAATGAATTCACTCACGAATTCACTCATAATGTGACACTGGATGTCATGATTCTACCGGATTCTGGATACCCAGTGTGTTCAGTAAAGTCAGTTGGAGTGTCCATCGACATGACTGAAACTAAGACGAAGACGACTGTACGTTGTGAAAACAGAGGTGGTTATCCTTCTGTAACGGTAAGATTAGTCTCCGAAACTGGATTCGTTGTCGGCAAGAAGAGTGGGTTTGGAAATGAAACAATTGTAGTTACGTATGAGTTTATTTCAAGTACAGAAGATGCGGGTAAAATATTTACGTGTCACGTGATTCAAGGTAATATTGTTACCGCTTCATGTGACACAGAAGCGACAGCAATACTGGACATCTATGCACTTAAAGAAACCGAAACTGTCAGATACCTTGTTATTCATTGCTGCTGGTCATAACAAAGCCAAAGGGACCCACTTCACTTGGTACATCAATGACGTCAGAACAAGTGACATACCCGGCTCTTTCGAAATCCCAACACACAGCTACTATCTTCTGGTCCACACAGTGTCGACGTCAATTAACGTCAATAACTTCAGTGTCATGTGCGAAGCGACCAATGGAAATGGCACAGCATCTGCACAAGTTACAGTGATAAGAACCAATGAATCTACATCGACTATTCCCACTGAGACAGTTACGTCACAGATTTCACACAGGGAGTACAAGCCCAAGTTCTCGTCCACATCTGCAAATGGAATCGACATCGCAGTCTAATGGCATCATTGCAGGTGCGTTTATCGGAGGAGTCATGTCTGCTCATTGTGTCTCACAGTCATTGTCATTATACATCGCCTGCGTACCGGTAAACAGGGGGAGATATCCCCATTCCCATGTTGCAGGAATGTGGGAAATGGTAATGAAAACATTGACTTCACCAAAACGGAAAGAGAAGAAGATAATTTCTGTGAAAAAGGAACATGCGTACAAATCCTGAAACAAACTCAAAACCTTACGAAAATATTGTCATGGATACGGTTGTTCAGGAGACTGACGCATCAGGATATTACACTGATTTAACAAAAGACAAGGGAGAATCCTCTTATGAAAAATTACAGCAAGGGATCATGGGTAAATCAAAAGACGGTGAAGAAGTTTACGAGGCCGTCTAGTTTAGTGAGACTTCAAATATATTACTTCAGAGTAATAATAATTGTAATTTTTGCATGGAGCACTGTAGTATCCCTGTATATATATATATATATATATATATATATATATATATATATATATATATATATATATATATATATATATATATATATATATATATATCATCTAATCTTTGTAAAGTTCAGCAGTTTTCCGTTCTGAAGAAAATACTGTACATGATTTGGGTACCTTTCTTTTCAAGGCTTGCTTGCCATATTCGAAAAGAAATTGTCTTTGTATTAAATGCCAACATTTCTGTATTTTCTTTCTTATAATAATTATGTAACATTTTTGACGTGTAGCTCCTTCGCAAATATCACTCACGGGCCGTACGCCTTGGAATGCAATAAACTACTTTTATAAATATATAAAATTGGAATGTTCTTATGAATGTTTTTTTCTTAAGTTCTAACTTTGTCTGCGATAAAACACAATAACTATAGAAGGAATCAAATGATCACTGTTCAACTCAGATTTATACCTTTCTAAGATCATGGCAGATTTATATAGTGCATAATACAAATCCTGTATTTTTTCATAATAATGGGAAGTACCATCGCTCATGGATTCAGCCCGGGATAATATAATATTCCAAGTCCATGATGGAATTCTCTAGATAATCTCATATAGCCTGGGAGATAACACAATTAGTAGGCCTAGTCACGTGATAAGAACGGTAGAAAACTTGAATAGTAGAATATTATCTCACTTTAGATATTGGAGGTGAATCTCGAAGTTTCTTCACATATATCGAAAGCGTTTACGAGGAACATGTTTTCTTACCACCTGTAAAACTATACTTGGTTGAAAAATACACGGTGAATGAGAGAAATGAGAGAAATGTTGTTATATGGAGAGAATTTCATTGCACTATAGATCATGTTTTGGACATGTTAGAAGGAACTTTAAAAGTTCATTCAGAAGAATATAAAATAGGTTTTGCATCGATAAAGGAGAGAGTTGCATTTAAAACGTCAATACTACACCTGGGAATCTGTCTGTAGAGGAAATGCCACAAAGATTGAATTCTTTCTTCTCATTGTTGTCACATATCCAATCAATTGATAGGAAACCTGCTGTCAAATCAGATCACAACGACATCTCGATTTAGCTCAGTTTACAACAACTGAGAAGGAAAATGGGTTTTGAAAACTAGTGCAAGCCTGCTTAAAGATGAGTGTCCCACTGGGGATGAATATAAGAATACCTGTTAGAATAAAAGAAATGCTTTTGTCAAGAATTAAAGAGTCTACACAAGACTTGCGAAGCAGAATGAAACTTACTGATGATAACTTTGCTAACTTTGCAATGATAAAGAATTAACTTCAAAGGCAAACTACTTTGAAAAGGTTTTTATTCAAGCATAGTTGTGCAATGTGTCCTTAATCAGAGACGAATAAATTTCAAATGATGAAAGTATTGTAAATTCTTTTTTATCACTTAAAGAAGAAAACTACTTCCGACACTAAAATATCTGGAAATATACCGTAATTGACCCACAACCGAGAGCATACTGTACAACACCGTGCTCCGTACTATGAACAAATATTTTTCGTTGCCTTCCTACGTGTAAACGACAATACTTTTATCATTGCATTTGCACTTAAGGTAGTTCGCGCCCCGAAAGTAAACACTTTCCTTGAAGAATCTTTAAACCATTCTCTTTCAAAATCAAGAATAAAAATCGGGGGTCACCTTGCAAATTTTGGTACTAGGGAAACAAACAGCCAAAGATTTACCGATATTAGAAATTGAAAAAGGCTGTCATCCCTGTGTTAACTCTATGGAGAAAAAAATGAAATTCTTGAATTTCGAAAAACTAAATAGGTGAAAAGTTTTCTTACACCAAACGTTAATTGATATATCAATTAACGTTTCCATTAACAATAGAGATTGTATGAATATTCATAGTGTCTGGCCCTATCTGTGTAGTACTAGTAATGTAAATGATAAATCGTCGCATTCGTCCATTGCTCGACAACACAATCTGTATGACGTGCGCCTTTCCCATTTGAATTGTGTTATTGATTAAAGTCATGTTACTTTTCTGGGTCCTTAGTTTTTCACTTCGTCCCTTATGGCTTATATGAAACTCCCGACACTGACCGTATTAATGTCGTACGAAGATCTTAACGGAAATAATAAGTTCAAGAAAGAATGTGGAATGGAGAGAATGGTCCAGAGTAACGGACTCGCTGTCAGAGGATGTGAGTTCGAGGCTCTCGCACGGTGTTGTGCCCCTGAGTAAGGTACTTTACTCCTCAATGCTCCATTGGAATATGGGTATCACATCTGTGATTGTGTTCGCTTGTCGGATGATTAATAATAATAAAAAAGAATGTTCTCTACTTGACGCCAGGTGATCGGTTTCATTTGCCCAATAATAGTTGCAGAGGGCGAACTTCGTGTTTGCGATTTAAAACTGTTTAACTATCCCTATGCCAACATCATAAAGTCTAATAGTTTTCTCATGTTGCCTGCTGCCTGTCACTTACTTTTTTATTTCAGTTTCACTGCAATGAACATAAGCATACGAGCAAATCGCTATTTACGTGTTATGTAATCATACAAAGCGAGGTACAATATCATAAATTTACGCAATTATCATACAGTTTGTGATTCCGTCCAGTTTCGGATCAGTATAAAGTTAGGTCTGCTGACAACCCAGTGATGGCTATAGTTCGCTGAGGAACGCTTGGAGCGTCTCTGGTGTCACTACAGTAAATCTGGCATCGAATTTCAGTAAAAATGTGCTCGTAAAGGCTGGTCTGTAAATCAAAACGACTGCAGTAACTATCGCGAACGTTGGCCAGTGTGGGAGCTACCTGCAGCCACAAACAATACAATTCCAAACACTGTACCAGACTGTTTTCGTCCCTGTCTGTGCTGCGGCACTGGGCTACTCCACGCTGTTGCATATTGTAGGAAGCAGAATCGTCTCCAAGTAGAAAGTACGAAATCATTAAACTTGTTACTTTGAAATCGGAACATCTCTTCAGAGTTCTCAATAGTATATATAAAATGAAATCACATTCATACACGCGAAGGAGGACTGCGGCATGCTAGAATTCGGACATTGTGGCTCTGAGCTCGTCGTTTAATTTTTTTAAACTGTTGTATATTGGCAACATCACATCGAAAGGTATAGATCAGTTTCTTCGGCCTTGGGGAGATGGATTACCTTCTTTTCGGAAATCAGATCGTGGCTGATACCTCTTTCCTTATGGAAAAAGAACAAAACAATAATCCTCTCCGAGCTAAAAGTAACAAAAAGTCAAATAACTATGTGTTATAATGTGTTTAACATACTGTACAAACATCAGTATGGTCTGAGAAAGAAGCACAGCGCAAAGTTATCTTTTATTAACTTAGTAAATTATCTGCTACATGAATTTGACAGAGGAAATTCTACTTTAGGGGTATTTATCGACTTTAGTAAAGCTTTCGACACTATAAACCATGAGATTTTGTCGTCAAAACTTGAGCATTATGGGTTCAGGGGCCCCTGCCTGCACTGGATACCAAGTTATTTAGTTATCAGACTGTTCTCAATTTGTTCAGTCAATTGGTCAGAGAAATCTAGCATTCATTACGGTGTTCCCCAAGGATCAGTGTTGGGTCCGACTTTATTTTTAATATATATTAATGATCTCCAAAATTCTTGTCCTTTTTTGATTTCTGTTTATTCGCTGATGATTCTAATCTTTTCGATACTTACTCTAGTTCAGATTGTATTAATCTTACTTAATCGATATACAATTGTGGTGTGATTCCAACAAACTGACAATAAATAGGAGTAAGACAAATTTATTACATGTATATTTGGAGACCGTCGTCAGAAATTGAATGTCTCACGTTCAGTTTGCATCCGTGACGAGCAAATCAGAGAAGCTGATGTTGCCCCTTTTGTTGGTATTTTTGTTGGATAAGCGCTTGGTCTGAATATATTGATAAGATAAATAAGATTATTCGGAAGAAATGTGGAATTTCGTACAGACTCAGATCCATTTTACCTTTACACATTTTGTTACTTTTGTACAATGCATTTATACTTCCCCACATCAGCTACGGCCTAGAAGTCTGGGGAAGTACGTACTCTACACGCTTAAACTGTATCTTAGCAGCCCAGAAAATGATTGTTCGCACGATGATGTTCAAATCAACCACAGACCACTCACCTCCTTGTTTCACTCAACTTAATATTCTTGATGTTTGTAAACTCCATAAATTCCTCCTAGGTACCTTCGTTTACAGCTTGATTCACAGGCATTCACCACATACATTATCAGATTACTTCACTGTCAGTTAATAATTGTCATGACTATAATACAAGAAATTGTCAACTTCATAACCTACATACATACATACATACATACATACATACATACATACCATGCAATGACAAATTCAAGCCATTTTGCTGTTTCTTTTTCTGGAGCAAGAGTTTGGAATGACATAACTGTTCATATAAAGTCCACAAACTATTCACATAACTTTAAACAAACTTTCAGACAACATTTGATCAATCAGTAACAGGTTTCACTTTTGCCATGTAGTAATTTAGTGATTTTCTCGATATTGTAATTATTTCAGCACTTTTCTTATTTGTTTGCTTTTTTATTTTAAGAACTATTTGTTATTGTTATCATGAGCCCTCTTTGCTAACTTTGACAAACTGTCGGCAATTTAGGTAGAAAGTACGACCGACTCTGCTGATATACAAGAACGTGGTCGGGGTCGATTCTGAACATGTGCATGGGCAGTATCTTCAAAATTCAAAGACATTCATAATAGTCCGAGCATTGATGTACTAAAATAAAAAGCTTTTGCTGAAGGACATATTGGCCCTGTGGTTGTGTACAAATGAAAATTGTACAGTTTTGGAAAGGATCTCATTGCACAACAGTACAAAAAAGACTACTTCTGTCTCCAGGAAAAAGTTCTATTTCTTTCTCAGTATGACTTGAATATGCAGCGTGCTTTCAGACACGCATCGTATCTTTTCATGAGCAATATTGTATACCAGAAGACCCATCCAGTATTCTGTGCGTTCACTCAAGACCCATCAATGTGCTTTGAGCTGTACAAGGATCGCAAATATGTTTTGATCACTCAGCAGTTCGGTCAAAGCTTATAATTCAATCGCCGCAGTTGAAATAGAAAACCTGCTGTATGAACAAAATATGAAAGGCGTGGACATGCCAGTTTTACAGTTTCAAAGCGAACTTTGTATTCAGGGTTACAAACATGTGGTGAATGCTAGCATACTTATTTATGTTACAACGGTGAAAATGCGATTTCCCAAGGGACGAAGTAATCTTTATTGTATACGCAAAACCTAAAACAAGCACCATGGTGAATACCCTCCGTGTGACCGGAGATGACGAACCATTTCTTTTGAATATATCCAGGCAAAATCGAGCTACCTTACAGAAATGACCGTTTGTTCCAACCGAATTACAGAGAGAGAGGAGAGAGAGAGAGAGAGAGAGAGAGAGAGAGAGAGAGAGAGAGAGAGAGAGAGAGAAAGAGAGACCCATCCGTATGAATACAACTTTATTTCAGTTTTGGTAGTTTTTTTCAAAATCACGCTTCTTCATTAACTAACTATCAAACACGCTGTGGGATACAATTATATTGATGGTTTAGGGTGAACAAAATACACTACACTTGGATCAAAAAGCGGTAGCCTGAGTAGTTTTTGTGCATTCCATAACGATATACATGATATCTGATGTAAATAGCATGCTACTCACTTTTATGGAGACTTTTTCATTTCATTTTATTTTATTTTATTTTATTTTATTTTATTTTATTTTCATTCTGGTAGCCAAATGAGCCTGGCATTGCAATTAGTAATGTACAATAGTTAGTAAACTGGCCCCCAGTCGCTTGGCTTGTCTCCTCAGAGCAGTTACTGTCCGGCCAAGGTGTTCACTCCACGATCTGAGCACCAGCCTTGCACATAGCCTTTCAGTGTGCTGAAGTTCATTCCTTCAATTTATTCATTTTTGATATTTATATCCCCACAGACTTGGAGCAGGTCTAAATAGCTGGTATCATGACTATTATGCTATGGCAGATACAGTAGACTATACTTACCAAGAAGTAATCCGATGCAATACCAAACCATTGCCATCCAACGCAATGCCAAACTATTGACACAACTCAGTATATTGGAGCCATAATTTCACGATGATTTTCCCAAGTTCAAATGCCTCAGAACATGGAATCCTGCTCATACACCTGAAAAATGTTCTCTCCAACAGGTAATTTTAGCCACTCACAGCTCTTCACCTTATGCTAAAAGATGACGTGGCATTATCTCCTCATTATTTCGAACAAACTTTCAAGTTACTCATATCTGTCATAATTTTCACACTACTTGTCTGCTCAAAAGCAGAGAACGTCGGACCTACGCCTGTAAGACTTTCTTGTTTACAAACAATGTATTTTGTGTGCGGTATCTCGATGAATCACGTCGACATATATAGCTTCAACATTTAAATTTACGTTTTATGACAAACATGTTTTAACTTTCACCAAATCGCTGAGTGTACCTTTTTAAACAGTGTTTACGTCGGTTGTAAGGGTCCCATACTGCCTTGCAGCATAGTTCCGAAGACCCTCTTAAATGTGTGACCCTATGTTTACCAGTTTACTTACGTAAGTTACTGGTCGTTGCACAGCTTATGAACACACGATATGCATGATATCCTTAATTGAAAATGGGCAGTCCTGGAACCTCCTACTTTCTGTGTTAGCATAAAATTAGACTGAAAGATCCGACGCTCGAGGACGCTCCCTACGCTCTCCTCCTCTTAGAGAGCGCCCTCGAGCGACGGATCTTCCAGTCTAGCATAAAATGTGATAGCTATTAGTAATCGGCACACCTTCAAGCCTTGGTCACCGTCCCGACAAAGAGAGGGTGGTTTGGTCGATATTTGAATAAATACAATAACCAAAGGCCGCAGCACTCGGAACGAGGAAATGTTCCGAGTCAACAGTGTTCGACTCAACGGTACAAAAGTAAAAGCTATTCGGACGAGCTATGGTCAAAAAAGTAAGCAATGCGATGCGTCTTCTTAGAATTTTGAAAATCACGCCGCTCCTGATGGTAGTAACACATATTATCAATGTGGATGGAGAAAGCGTAACGGTGTCTGAAGGTAAAGATGCTGTACTGTCTTGCACAATTGGTTTGGGGGATTTTCTCCGTTACTTTGAATACCGACCTTATCCTGATATAGATATGTATATTCATTGGTCTGGACCACTTGGAGGCGTACTAGAATGTTCATGTTATTGGTTTTTTAGATCAGATCAAGATCTTCGTTGCAGTTGTCCCAGTTCATCATCTGACAGTCGTTACAGCACATCCAAGGCACGAAACATGTGCACTGGTACTTACCCTCAGTTTGCGGACATCCCCCTTCTAATCACAAACATAACAATTGCAGACGCAGGACAATATACTTGTTCTGTCGACATGTATTACTACCATCGTGAGTTCACATATTCTTTGACGCTGGATGTTGTAATTCCACCAAATGACGGGTTCCCAATGTGTTCGGTCAAATCTATGAGTCAGTCCATCGACCTGACTGAAAACACCATGGAGACATTGGTACGCTGCGAAAGTAAGGGAGGGAATCCTTTTGTGACATTGAAACTAGTCTCCGAGACTGGTCCAGTTGTCGGGATGGAGAGTGGATTTGGAAATGAAACAATTGTAGCTATGTATGAGTTTATTTCAAGTAAAGAAGATGCAGGTAAAATATATACGTGTCACGTGATTCAAGGTAATATTGTGACAGCTTCATGTAGCACACTACCGACAACAATACTTGAGGTGTATGCATTTGAGGAACCGAAACTGTCAGACGCGTTGTTATTTACTTGCGCTGGTCACAACAAAGCATCGATGACCCTTTTTACTTGGTACATCAATGACGTCAGAATAAATGACACCCCTGGCTTATTTGAAATTCCCACAAACAGCTATATTCTGATAGTCCACACAGTGTCTGCAGTTATCAACAACAACCACTTAATTGTTGTGTGCGAAGCGACCAATGAAAACGGCACAGCATCAGCACAACTCACATTGAACAGAACTGACGAAACTGTAACGACCTTGTCCAGAGAGACAACCGAGTCGAAATTTCTCATGGACATTACAAGTCCAAGTTCTCTGCAACATCAGCAGTCGCAGTCTATCAGGAACCAGTCTAATGGTGTCTCAATTGCAGGAGCGTTTATTGGAGGAGTCCTGTCTGCTGTATTATGTCTGACTGTCATTGTTATCGTATATCACTGGCGTACCGGCAAATTGAGGAAGATTTTCCGATTAGTATGGTGCAGAAATGCAGAAAATAACAACGAAAACGTTAATGAAATCACCAAAAGGCAGAGACGAGAAAACGATTACTTTGAGAAAGGAAAAACGCTTACCCAAGTTGACACAGACGCAGAAGCCTATGAAAACGTTGCCATGGATGCGATTGTTAAAAAAACTGACGCTTCCGAGCATTACACAGATCTAACACAACAAGCGCCGGTATCTGTTTATGAAAAATTACATCACGGAATCGCAGATAGCTCTAAGAATAGCGAAGACGTTTACGAGACTGTCTGATTTGCTAAAAATGGAAAATTGAGCCGTCACCAAGAACATTGCAATCTCTCAAAGAGGAAGAAAACTGTATTAATCCAACTGATAAAGTATCTTTTAAGGGACTTAGATAGGAATTAGGAGATAAGAATTAGGTCAGAGATGAAGAAAGCAAAAAATAACGAAGGTGTTTCGAGACTGTCTACTTTGCTGAAAAATAGAAACTTGAGCCGTCACCATTAATAGCCAATCAAGACAAAGAAGAGGGTGTGAAGATGACAAATAAATAAATATATCTATAGTAGATGTGAAGTTGAAAGCTTGAAAGTGGAAGTAAATTTCTATCACAATGCATGTATACAAGATTAACAATACAGAAAATTGAATGAAATCATAATGTATTTGGAACATATCAAAGTTACACAGCTTGGCGATGATATTCAGGACTACGTCGGTAAAAACACGTCACCTGCCAGAGTTTATAGTCAGCAGTCTTCAATACTGAAAATTTGCCAGTGACAATATTGTATATTATATAAGTATTAAACGGAAAGCAAAACATTTGGAAACTGATAAAATAAAAACATCTTGGCATATTGTATTGGCTAAATCAACATATTTAGGCTCTACGAGTTTAATTCCGATATAACACAGCTTAGTTATCAGGATATCATTATTATAATCGTTTATTTTTACAGAATTGATAGTGGCATCCATTGTCTTTGTGTATGATTTATCTCAAAATGGCAAGCTCTATATATTAATAATTTTCTTACTCCAAATTACTTACTCCGAAATTGTGTCAGGGGAAATCCTGTATAATCATTTGGATTTTTACAAGGTGTTATACACGCAGATTTATGATGTTTCTTTGAGAAATGTTTGTCAACACTGTGCAAGAAAATTAGTTTGCTTCTAAAACTCAACTACTCTCTTTCAGTATAATTTTTTCCAGCGCTACTTATCGATTTAACCATCTACGCTGTTCGGCTGAATGACCAGCGAGCATTTTAAAAGGGTCACTTTTCCAAAACCGATCAGGTATGGACGTAGCACTATTTGATCGAGCCAGATTTTGCTTCTAATATTTGCCTAAAGATTGGATTTCATCGATAATGTTCAAGTTGATCAAGTATACATGGCAGTATTGTTCGGAAGTTTCTTTACACAACTCATTCAAACTTTGCATCCATCATAAACGTAGCGATGTAAAATGTGACCCTCCCCAAGCTAAGGGACCGTTCAGTTTTTACGGCCTGGGGGGGGGGCGGCTAAATCTTGTCGCCGGTGTTCAAAAAAATATAGACCCCCCTGCATTTTTCGCGAAAAAAATGATGACCCCCGCCCTTTGTCAGACGAAAAATTTTGATGACCCCCCCCCCCCCCCCACTGAAAAATAACCAAAACCATATGTCAAATTTACCCGCACGGTTTGGATTTGAACTCCGGTATGCGGCGCACTTTATTCGTGTAGCAGAGATGCCAGTGCACAAACTTCTCAGCCACATCCATGCAAACGTCTGTTAATTAGGACGACTGTAAGGCAATTTTGAACTTCATTTCCATAGACAACTTATGTCCATGGACATTGTATAAGAAAACTTTATTGGAGTGGTTCGCCAAAGGCAGCCCTCCGGTTAAGAGGGTCATGGGCCATTACGTAAAGTCAACTTTATTCTAGTGGGCAACCAAAGGTGGCCCGCTGGTAAAAAGAGGGTCGATCATGGCCATTGCACGAAGTAAACTTTACTGAACAGGGCCGCTGAAGGCGTCCGGCCGTTAAGATGGTCATGGGGTATTACAATAAATTAAATTTATTGTAGTGGGCCGCCGCAGGCGGCCCGCCGGTAAAGAGGGTCGATCATGGCCATTGCATGAAGTAACCCTAATTGGAGTGGGCCGCAAAAGGCGTCTGCCCGTTAAGAGGGTCATGGGTAATACATAAAGTATATTTATTGTAGTGGGCCGCCGACGGCGGCCCGCCGGTAAAGAGGGTCGATCATGGCCATGGCATGAAGTAAACCTAATTGGAGTGGGCCGCAAAAGGCGTCTGCCCGTTAAGAGGGTCATGGGTAATACATAAAGTATATTTATTGTAGTGGGCCGCCGAAGGCGGCCCACCGGTAAAGAGGGTCGATCATGGCCATGGCATGAAGTAACCCTAAATTGGAGTGGGCCGCAAAGGCGTCTGCCCGTTAAGAGGGTCATGGGTAATACATAAAGTATATTTATTGTAGTGGGCCGCCGAAGGCGGCCCGCCGGTAAAGAGGGTCGATCATGGCCATGGCATAAAGTGAACTTTATTGTAGGTATTATGTTTTTGAAAATGTGGTGACCCCCCCCTTTCCTACCAGTGAAAAGTGATGACCCCCCTTTGCGGATTCCAAAATTATGATGACCCCCCCCTTGGATTTTGCCAAACCCCCCCCCCCGGCCGTAAAAACTGAACGGTCCCTAAGTTTGTAAAATGTGACCCCCACCCCCATCCCGATTTCTCCGGCCCACCCCATC
Organism: Ptychodera flava; assembly: GCF_041260155.1. NCBI lineage: Eukaryota > Metazoa > Hemichordata > Enteropneusta > Ptychoderidae > Ptychodera > Ptychodera flava. The sequence continues at coordinate 2,362,727 of NC_091939.1, read as the reverse complement.
ATAATGAAGGCTCACTAATTTGTTGTATTCAATGGTCCGGTCGACGTCAGAATCAGACACAGGCAGTGTATTTCGCTGTTTGTCATAAGGTCAGTTTGTCTTATTCCTGCCATTTTTCTTCCTTATGCATCGGGTCAACATCTCCCAGTCGGTACCCTATCTGAGATATAGACAGCAGCATTTTACGGTAAATCGATATTTCCTTGATTGCCTCTGCACACATCTTTAGAAGATGCAGGACATTACATGTGCTTCGTCACTTCACGAGAAAATACGACGTTAACGTTTGACTGACATTTGGTTGTTGTGGTTCCTCCGATGATTGATATCGATGGTTTGGTCAGCTCAATTTGCCAGTCTACTGCCAGTGACTTGACCATGACCTTTGTTGGCTGTTGAAGCGTCGGAGGCTACCCGTCTGTGACACTGAGACTATACTCTCGAATTCAGGTAAGGTTGTAAAAACCGAAAGCGGAAATACAAATGAAACAACTGTGGTGACATACGGGTTTACCTCCGGGATAGCAGAGGCAGGTACAACATTCACATGTCACGCTGTTCAAGGTGAAAACGAGACCGCATCGTGCAGGACGGGTCTGGTAGCAGTATGACCTTGTACGCATTTGAAGAACTTAAAACGTTAGATAACATCCTATGCATTTGTCTTAGCCATACAAAACACCAACAATCGGACATGTAACATGGTATATCAATGACAACAAAATAGACAATTTATTTCGTGACTTGTCCGATATTCTGCCGTATGTCCATACCTTGATGATTCATTTAGTTTCCATGGTTATCTGTCACAACGACTTGATTGTTGTGTGCGAAGTCACCGAGGAAAATACCATAGCAACATTAACAGCGCAGGTCACAGTGAACAGAAGTGAGGCATTCACGACAACGTTCGAGCCAACAGAGATCACAGGATCTCTTCGTACAGGAGAAGCATTGAAGTCGCAGTTTGAGGATCTGGAAGCAACACCAAACGATGCCGCTATTACAGGAGCCTTTATAGGAGGAGTGTTTTCTGCATTGCTCTGTCTTACAGCAATCGTCACTATACAACATGTGAGGATTGGAAAGCTGAAGTTTTTTTTTCAATTTATTAAGTAGAAAGGATACAGCCGCCAATGAGGAAGTACGGAAATGTGATGGTAATTGCGATAGAGGAAATCCATCTTAAGCTTATACAGATTTGACGAAGGAAGAATCGAAATCCTCCTACGAAAGCTTACGTCAAGGAAACTAAGACTCGTCAGAAGACCTGTATGAAACTGTCTGATATACAATTTTTTTTACTTAGTGTTTGTTCGATTGCTATGAACATCTCTCTGACCAAGTTCGCAAGATTCACAAAACACTATTGGCTATTGACATGTATTTCGTGTGGTACAACTAAGATCTTGTCATCATTCCTGCTCGTCGAATGCAAAACATGAGATTTTAACATGAAATATAATTGTGAAGAAAAACCCGTGCCACAAGAGTTTACAACACACTATGATGTAAACATTAAGATTCCACATCTCTCTGTTGATTTTGTCAAAAAAGCTTTACTTAGTTCGAAGTCGACAGGGACTGATGATGTCCATGCAAAGTTGCTGCGTGCTGGTGCATCTGTAATCTCTGAGTCTCTTACGAAAGTACTTAATATTGGTATCGACAACGCAGTTTTTCCAGACTTATTTAAAAAATGCACGCGTTGTTCCTATTTACAAAGGCAATGGTAGTTTAACAGAAATGTCCAATTACAGACCTATTTCTATTTTACCAGCTATTTCTAAAGTAATTGAAAGTCATGTTCACAGTATTTTGTATAAATTTTTATCTGATAAAGGTGTCCTTCACGATACTCAGTCTGGTTTTCGAAAGAACCACTCTTGTCAAACTGCATTGATACGTATTTGTGATGAGTTACTTGAAAACATTGATGGTGGTCGGCTTTCAGGTGTTTTGTTTTTGGACCTCTCTAAAGCATTCGATCTTGTTAACCACGATGTACTACTTAAGAAATTGTCTCTTTATGGATTGCATGGAAATGTGTTAAAATGGTTTGATTCTTTCCTCTCAGATCGTTCTCAAGTTGTTTGTCACATGAGTAAGATATCTGACGTTGAAAAAGTTACTGTTGGTGTGCCTCAGGGATCAATATTAGGTCCACTGCTTTTTACCATTTTCATTAATGATTTGCCACTGACTTTGTGTAATTCTAACCTAGACATGTATGCCGACGACCAGACTCTCATTACATCTGGCATTTCAGTTGCCGATGTTAATCAGTCGCTTCAAAACGACGCCATTTCAGTGAACGATTGGGAAATTAACAATGGCATGGTCATTAATGAAGGCAAAATCGAAAGCCATGTTGGTTGGATCTCGCCAAAAAATAAAATGTTGCAGATACAATGGGTGATAGACTTTATATTACCATTAATGTGTGTAATATCTCTTGTGTTTCATTTGAGAAGATTTTAGGTGTTACATTGGACAATGTTCTTACTTGGGACAAACATATTGACGATTTATGTCTCACTCTGAGCATGGAGGTAGCTATCTCCATGCTCTGAGTAAGAGAATCGGTTTACTTTGAAGATTATTCAAATTCATTCCATGTCATCTTAGAAAAGTTCTGTATTATGGTTTAATTCAGTCAGTTATTGATTACTGTTGTGTAGTTTGGGGAAATACAACTTTGAAAATATCGAGAAAGTGTATAAGTTACAGAAAAGAGCACTGAGAGTTCTTCTTAATGTTGATTATAATACCTCAACCGATTCACTCTTTGAAGCAGCCAATGTTTTTTTCCGTTAAACAACGCATCTTTTATTTTACATGTGTTTTAACCTATAATTGTCTTCTGAATACTGCACCAACGTATCTCTCTGAGAAATTGTTGCCTTTAAATGATGTTCATGGTTACCAGACACGTTCTGCTGCAACTCATAAATTGCTTCTCCCTCAATTCCGTACACAAACAGACCAGAGGACGTTCTCTATGGGTGCCTCAAGTTTCTGGAACTCACTTCCTGATGATATTCGGTGCAGTCATGTTGAAATTTTTAAAGCTTGGCTGAAATGTTTTATTAGGGATAATATTGATAAATAGAACTTTTGTTTTTAATTCTCTTTGCTTTGTTGATTTTTTAAATATTCTATTTATATTTTTATTTTGTCTGCTATTTGACTTCATTGTTTTTTTTAACACTTATTGGATTTTAATTCTGTGTGTTTAATTAGGACCCCATGGGAGATTACAGCCTTATTGGGTAATTTTAACTCGATTTGAGCATGTAAATGGGTAATCCTTTAAAGTGAAATAAATAAGTGAAATAAATAAACACAGTCATGACTGTAAAGGGATGAAATACCACAAATTGGTCTTAGCTAAAATTGTACTGGGTATGCACGTACAGTAGAGTTTTTAGCTTTCATCAGTTTGAAATAGAGAAAGATCAAGACAAAAATATAGAAAATGAATTATACGATTCAGGATTCAATGAATTGTATGCAGATTTCTATGTGTTTTATTACTCTGGAAACCTTGTTAGCTTGGCCCTTTACCTAGGACAATTGTTAATTGGTGTCCCGTTATCGAGAAGAGTATTGATAGATTATTTTATTTAGCGAATATTCAGTCTTCTACTGTTAAAAATTACTGACAGACTTTAATATTTGTCAGTATAAATTTCTCATTTTATCTGTGTTTAGATGCAATATGTTTGAAGTAATTTGGTTTGCAAAAACAACAAAATTATGTTACAGTCCGTTAGATTTTAGTGCATCGCCATTTACATTTACATGATGGTGTTACTAGTCGTGTGCTGAGGGCGAGCGCCGCTGAACTTGGTCCTGTGTTTCAGAATTTATTTCAGCGTTCCATTGAAACTGGCACTATCCCTAAAATTTGGAAAACGTCGACAATTGTACCCGTTCCCAAAATTTCATCACCTTCTGAATTAAATCACAATAGACCAGTAGCCCTCACATCTCTCATTATAAAATGTTTTGAAAGGTTGATCCTGTCAAATCTCCTCCCCCACGTTCAATCAAAACTGGACCCAAATCAGTTTGCATATCAACGCAAAAGAGGTACAGATGACGCAGTCGCTTGCCTTCTCCATAAATTGTTAGAACATCTTGATAAAGCTGGTAACTATGCCAAGATTTTATTCATTGATTTCAGTTCTGCTTTTAACACTATCCAGCGACATATTATGATAGATAAATTAATGAAGTTCAATGTTCCATCTTCAATCATTCACTTGGTTTATAATTTCCTAACTGACAGACCACAATGTGTAAGGGTTGGACAGTCCAAATCCACGATGATTTCCACAAACACTGGTGCCCCACAAGGATGTGTTTTAAGTCCGTTCTTGTTTATTTTGTATACAAATGATTGCCAAAGTAGTTCTCCAACTAGCCCATTTTTCAAGTTTTCAGATGATGCAGCTGTACTTGCTCTCCTTAGTGACTTAAACTCGAAAATTGATTACATAAATTCGGTTAAATATTTTTCTGATTGGTGTAGCTCGAGTTTTCTAGAGCTAAATGTATCAAAGACGAAAGAGTTTACGATCGATTTTCGTCAGGTTCCTGATCAAAATGACCCAATTTGTATTGATGGAGAACCCGTTGAACAGGTGACCTTATTCAAGTATCTTGGCGTAATTCTCGACGATAAACTTTCATTTCGTCATCACACAACAGCCCTTCAAAAGAAATGTCAGCAGAGGTTGCACGTGCTTAGAAGGCTGTGTTCCTTTGATGTGGATTCACATCTGTTACCAGTGTTACTCTTACTACATTGGTGTATTATTGAACCACTTATGACTTACTGCAATGTCTTCTACTTTTCGTTGCTCTCTACCGTAAATCGCAATAAGTTGTTGAAAATCTCGCAAACAGCTGCTAAGATAATTGGTAGACCCACTCCGTCCCTTTCAGTGCTCACTGATAATGCAATACTGCGCAAAGCACGAGCAATCACTGCTGACGCAAAGCATCTTTTGTATTCCTCTTTTGAATTATTGCCTTCAGGAAGGAGATTTCGCTGCTTGAAGTGTTACAAATTAAGGTACAGCAAGAGCTTTGTTCCAATAGCCATCAAGAGACTCAGTCTCTGAAGTTTATTTTTTCGTGTGTTTGCTCACATAGTCTGTGTTTTTATGTCTGTCTGTGTTACAGAGTTCATTGACTCTGACGTCAATTCTGCATAAAGGTTAATTATCAGGTTCAGACAGGTTCAGACTTTGTTAATTATGTGCGATGATTATACCTTAGGTGAGAAATCTAACAAGTACATACTGTTCTCGTGTTTATGGTCTTGGCGATTGATACATGTAGGTACCTTGGCACCAAATACGTCAGGGAAAGATTGCATTTTATTTGTATGTAGATAAGGATTGTATGCATTGAATTGTATATACACGGTGTCTTTACGAACACCAGCTCAGACGAAGGGACAACATCTTGAGAGAAGGAACTATCTGGCAATATGTAGCATCCATTTATAAGAAATAAACGGTGTTATCTTTGAAGACTTGGAGTCTCTACGCTGTTTCTGTATCCCGATATCCTCTCGCATGGCGATCCCCGAGGAAGATAATTGTCGATGGCAACATCTGTTTGTTTTTTCTATCCTCTGAGCTGTAAGGTGATTATCCTTTTTAGGACAATAAAGTATAATAATAATAATGTGGCCCTTCACGTGTGTATGTGACTCTAGTTAGACGATGGGCCTTTGTGATATAATATGATATGAATGATTGCCTATTGGACCATCGACAGTCTAGGAACCCACCACTGTTTGCGTTTGCATAAATCCCCAGGGCATAAATCGTCGAATTTTATGTGACACATCGTCAAGCTTGGGTCACAGCTCCATCAAAGAGAGACATGAGTGGCTGGGCCAACCTCTGAAGAAGCCGTTAAAACTATGTACATTATAAATATAGCCTTAGGCCGATGAACCCGGAACAAGGAAGTGTTCCTATGATAATTATTTGATCAGAAGTGGAAGTCATTACAACACTGAATGGAGTTATGGGTGGAGTAGCTTTGACAAAAGGTTTATTGGTGAAAGGTCTCTTTATCGTGTCCGAAAGCCCAACCTATATAGAATGTACATGAGAACCTGAATGTTTCAATGAAGTCGACACTCTGTACACCCATGTACTTTTTCAATTCAACGAGTTCCATCATCACTGTGAACGTCAATCTAGTTTGTATTTCCCTGCATGTGATTTAGTAAGCATCATTAGGAACTCATAAAATGTGTCGATCGGTATTATGGGACTCAATAGACCGTGAAGGTACAACGATTGTCACTTTCCTAATTCATCATTTAACAGGTGTACAACATGTCACTGATTGTAAACAAATCAAAACAGTGTTTTCTCTGTTTCAGAAGAGCAGAGATTAATAAAAGAAAGCAGACTGACGTACTGAAGCGCAAAAAACTAACTGTAGAGTTGTAATGTCAGAATTCACCGCTATGTGTTTTCTCGGCCTCTGAAACTCGAGGAGACAGAGTTTGTACATGTCTCGGGATTACGAAAAGAGACGAATCGTTAGGTTACATATGAATTAGCGTCATCTCTGTATTCCATCCACATTACTCAAGCAGGCACTTATGCAAGCACTATTTTTGAACAACTTTCCTGGACCTCTGTAACAATGACAGCGCATGTCATGTGACTCTCCTATTGGGTGCAGACTGAGTCTCAGACTCACTTACGCCACATGTGACAGTTGTTAATATTGCAGTGTTTTGCAAGTTGATATGGACTGTGGACTTGCTTCTGACTTTGGATCATACACAAAAGAGTGGATTTTATAGTATAAACCTATTAGTATAAAACTGAATCTCTATGGGGGCATCTCTCGCATTTCATGCAAGGTATATTCACGTCACTGTAATCTACTTTACCAATTCCTGTTTTGACAAGGGAATTCATAATGCAAATAATGTAACCGAGATTTTTTTTGCAATATGGCAATAACAAGAGACAAACGTAATAAGATGTGGCTGATGCGCAAGAATTTTTATTTTTATTTTAATTTCTAATAAAAACTGTATTTGGCACCCGGAACAAACAATGATGTCGAAGGGAAACAGAATTCTTATCAGACGGAAAGTGGAAAAACTGGACTTGTTAAAACTATTGAATGAACACTTTCCTTGCCACGGTCAGCTAGTTTCCCGGGATTTTGGTGTTGAGTAATTATAGCGATATTTACCTGAGCATTAGATATTGTTGTGCGTCACTCAATAAAGGTGAATCGAGTGAAGCACACACGATTTATTAGCTTTGGCGAATCAAGCTTGCCTCTGTCGAGGTCATCCTCAAAGGAACTTAGTCTTTTGTTAGTGCATGTTGAAAACGATAAAATTCAGTACGTCAAAATATTAGAAGCATGATTCCATTTTTAAAACTTCAACGGTTTTTTTTTGTTTTTTGTTTGTTTGTTTTATTTTGTATTTACACCTGAAGGCCTATGAGATAAAAATATATTTGGTGGAAAGTGCAAAGAAAAATTTCATCAGTTTTTGTTCCAAATTTTAAAACAATAGTTTTGTCCTCTTTTGTGAGCTTTATATGTCGAATATGTGAAACGGGGCCACCAGAATATCTGCATGTTATTGTTCGACGTGTAAGAGGTATATGGAGCTATTGTGTGCTGGCTTTGTGTTTGAATTGTAGGCCAGCAAAGTTTGACCTCATGGGTGACAGGACGAAGTCTCCGGATCAAGAAAATGAAAGCTATCGTACAGTAGTCATCGACGTTTGCAAGTTCTTTGTTCAGCTATACTGAACTGGTAACGAACGATCGTGTTTCCAACATCAGGTTCACACCATAAAAGTTAGCGTCCTCCGCCATGTTCATGCTTTTGTACCTGACATGCCTGTCAGTGACGACTTTCCTGGTAATGTTGACCATGGGTGTCAGCTTCACAACAGGTGATACTGTGACAGTGTTAGAAGGTGAAAACGCTACACTTCCGTGTGGCGTTAACGTTACTTGCGTAATACTATCATCGGGAAATTTTATTATTTATTATTGGCGTTAGTATTTGGCGATACTTACCGATGTCAACAATATTTGAATGATATTCGGGTCACCTGCAGTTTTACTATCCTTCGTATATCGAGATCGGATACATCAATTGTCAAGGCAATGATACGTACAGTTGGTCAATATGGTATTTACAGAAACGTCATATTTGAGCTCGTGGATTTCGACTTGCATATTACGAATACAACCACCAGGAACGAAAGACAGTATGAATGGAACATCAAAGTTAATGACAACGATGTTGTAAATTCAACGACAACAATTTCGAGCCAACTAATAGACGTGATTCCCCGGATGTTGGCTACCCCGTCTGTTTGGTCAACTCTGAGTGGGTCAGTCCAGTCCATCGACATGACTGAAAACAGTATGAAGACTGCAGTTCACTGCAAAAGTGAGGGAGGGCGCCATTCTGTGACGTTGAAACTAGTCTCCGACTCCGTGCGGATGTCACTTTGAGAAATGGACTTGAAAACGAAAAAAATCGAGTTCATGTCAAACTCGAAGACGCAGGTAAAGTGTTCACTTGTCACGTGATTCAAGGGCGGCATTGAGACCGCTGTATTCCGTTCAGGACCGACAACGATATTGATCGAGCACACATCCATGGAACTCAAAAAGTCTGGCACCCTCTTATTTATTTGTTACAGTAACGAACAAACCCATGAAACTCAATTTGCTCGGTACATTAACGAAACTAACATAAAAAGTTCCGATTCAGGAATTTTCGGAGCTGTCTACATGTCTCACACGTCAATATTCTCACGATGGACCAATCATCCATGGCGACCAGTGACAGGAATTTGGGGATTAGATGAGGAGCCACCACAAATGATAGTGGTCCAAGTGAAGTCTTGATCAAAGTCCAGAAATGTCAGCTTACTTGACCCCATTGCCTCTGCCATTGCCAGCCCAGGCTTCTGGATCCTGCAGTGTGGTGGCGCTGTTGCAGGTGCGTCTTTTGGAGGTGTATTCTGGACTTTCTTCTGTTTGTCAGTCATTGTTGTCAAGTATCTGATGCGGGCTGGGAAACGGTGGAAAACACTTGAATCGCGTCACGGGAAAACGAAACGTCAGGACAGATATAACGAACGAGGCAGCAGAAAAAACAAAGAAGGGAGACACCGCATAGTAATAAGAGAGAAACGACGCGATATCTCTCTGACAACATCAGGCCGATCTCGCGAGACAATGTCGCTATATGGTGAAATGCTGGCAACTTATTAATGGAGTTGATGCTGTGTGACATTTCTTGCAATAAACTTATATTGAAAATGCAAAACCTGCCAATGTGAGCAGTTTTTTCATATTAAATGGCAGAAAATCCTCTCCTACCTCTACCCATAACACCGTGTTATTCCAGTTTAGTTCCGCTGTCAAACCTTTTGCACGGGAGATGCAATTGGATGGTTTCAGTCTTGGATGGTTCTTGTCGAGATTGTTAAAAATTGTATGATACCGAGGATTATAACGATACTAGTTTTTTCCGTTTCTCATATTGGCTACATAATTATAATAATAATGATGTAGTGAATGATATTTATGCGCAAAAAGTTTTCATAGTATTATATTACACCTCAAAATTTGAACCGAGACATTGATAGTCTACATCCACCAGCAGAAGTTTTTTCTCACTTTCCTTTTCCTTTGCGTAGTGGACAGGCGCGGATATGCGCATGCCCGAGGTACATAGCTCAGGAGAACGCTCAGGAGCACCGCTGACAAGTAGCTTATAGGCCAAAGCACTGTATGCAGACTCATTGGTACTCAATACATCCTCAGGGATTTCTACTTCCTCGTCATGGCACAGCATTTTAGGTGTCTCCTTGTACTGTTAGTGAACACCACACATATATTGATTGTTTCAGATGTTACGCGGGCTGTGACAGTGTTGGAAGGTGAAAAAGCCGTACTTCCCTGTATGATTGAGTACGATGGTTTACGGGAATCGGGTGCGCTCACATACATAGATATGAGATGGTCAGAGTCGACTGGAGGCTCAGTGTGTACATGTGCAGGAATAGTGGACGTTATCATAATGGAATTTCATCATTTTTCTTGCTCTTGCAAAGGGTCGATACCTTCCGGTCGTTACAACGTCATAGACGTAGAAAGCAGTTTATCACATTCTATTGATGTGTCCTTGATGATCACAAACACAACCTTAGAAGACGCAGGACAGTATACATGCAACATCCGTTTGCAAGATCTTACATTAACATTTGGCAGCAAGTTGGTTGTTATTATTCCCCCGGATGTTGGCTACCCGGTCTGTTCGGTCAACTCAGTGGGTCGGTCCATCGACATGACTGAAAACTCCATGAAGACTGCTGTGCGATGCGAAAGTGAGGGAGGGCACCCTTACGTGACGTTGAAACTAGTCTCCGACTCAGGTGAGGTTGTCGCTATGAGAAGTGGAAATGGTAACGAAACTACTGTGCTTACTTACGAGTTTGCGTCAGAGATAGAAGATTCAGGTAAAATATTCACGTGTCACGTGATCCAAGGTGAAATTGAGACGGCCACGTGCAGGACAGGTCCAACAACTATAATTACTGTGCATACATTTGAAGAGCTGAACATGTTAGATACTGTCTTATGTGTTTGTTACAGTAATACAAAGCCCCAACAATCGAAATCTCATGTGGCATGGTATATCAATAACAATAGGATCGAGAATTCTAGTCCTGGCTTGTCTGACATTCTACCCTATGTCCATACCTTGATTATCCATGCTGTTTCCATGGCAATCGGGTGGGATCATGTAATTGTTGTGTGCGAAGTGACTGATGAAAATAGCACAGCCAGGGCACAAGTTACAGTGAACAAAACTGAGGCATTTACGAGAACAGAGGTACCTTGTACATCGCATGATGCTGCTGTTGCAGGGGCGTTTATAGGAGGGGTGATTTCTACAGTGTTCTGCAGTACAGTAATTGTTGTCATACACCTTCTGCGGACTGGCAGACTAAGGGAGTACTTCGAGCTACTGCGTAGAAAGGATACAGAAGATGAGAATACCGATGAGGTCGCAAATGAGGAAACAAGAAAACATGATGGCTATGATAATGAAAAAACGAGCAATTTCACCAACCGTAAAACTGAAGCTTACGAAAACTTTGCCATGGAAAGTATTGCCGGGAAGAGTAATCCATCTGAAGCTTATACAGATTTGACGAAGGAAGAATCGAAATCTTGCTACGAAAGCTTACGTCACGGGAATAGAGACTCTTCAGAAGACGTATATGAAACTGTCTGATATAAAAAATTTCTTCACTGAGCTTTTGTTTGATTTCTATGAATATCTCTCTAGTCAAGTTTGCTTAATTCACAAAAATTTATTGGCCATTCACAGGTATTTCGCGTGGTATAACCAAGATCTGGTTTTCTCTTTCCTGCATGCGCTCATCGCCGAATGAAACATGAGACTACGTAGAATTTAGAGGTACTGAGAGAAAAAGTAAACGAGATATTGTAAAGAGTTAACCGTGCTTTAAAACACGCTGTATGATGTTAGTGTAAAACACAGTAATGACTATGAAGGATTGAAGTACCAATATTTGATCTTGACAGAAGACAAAGATAGTACTGGATAAGAGTTCTTAAGTATTATGAGAACTTGAAGTACAGAAAAATCAATACTAAAATACTGCAAATGAGTTGTATGATTCCATGAATTTTATACTCAGAGTCTGATAACTGTGTGTTTTACTGCTCGGCAAGCCACGTAAATCTGGCCATACAATGTAGTTTACAGGCTATGGTTGTTAATTGGTGTCTCGTTTTAGCGTAGGATATTCAGGATATTCATAGATTAATTTCATTGCCATAAAATTGCTCTTAAAACCTGCTGGCCGACTTTGCTGTTTCTCAGTTTTAATGTCGTATTCAGTTTCCTATTACACGGTCCGTTTGGTTTGCCAAAGCGACAAAATTATGTCACAAACTGTTGTATCGCCATTTATCTTTGGCCTTCACGTGTGTATTTAACTCTAGTTAGACAATGAGCCTTGGTGATATAATATGATGTGAATGATTGACTATTGGACCATCGACAGTCCAGGAACCAGCCATCGTCTGTGTTTGCATAAATCGTCGAATTTTATGTGACACATCGTCAAGCTTGGGTCACAGCCCAATCAAAGAGACAAAAATGGCTAGGCCAACCCCTCTGAAGAAGCCATTAAAACTGTGCAATATAGCCGGAGGCCGATGAACCCGGAACAAGGAATTGTTCCTATGAAGTATTGAAGTGGAAGTCATCACAGCACTGAACGGCATTGTGGGTGGACTGGCTTTATACTGCTTTATCGGTGAAAGTTCTCTTTACAGTGTCCGAAAGCCCATCAATGCGGACGGTACTTGAGAACGTGACTCTTTAAATGAAGTTGATTCTCTGAACTGCTATGCACTTTTCAATTGGACGAGTTCCATTATCAGTGTAAACGTCAATCTAGTTCGTGTTCCCCTTCAAGTGATTTAGTATGTATCATTAGGAGCTACAATGTGTCGGTATTATGGAACTCAATAGACCATGTAGATACATCAATTGTCACTGTACTGGTTCACCATTTCACAGCTGTTACATGTCACTGATGTCAACAAATCAAGACAGTATTTTCTGAGCAGAGATTAATAATGGAAAGCAGATTGACTTACCGGAGCCAAAAGTAAAAATAAAAAATATAGTCACCCCGTGTTTAGAAAGAATGTATGACCAGAACGATTCTTTCTTTTGCCTTACAAAACTTAACAAGGCAGATGACAAATATAGCCACAGCATTCACAGAGCTGCAGTTATAATGCCTTAAGATTCCAAGACAAGAATTGACCTTTTTAAGCTAACAGTTCTCTAGTACTTAATAAGCTCAGAGCCCCCGTAAATTATATATTTTCTGAAAGCCTTGATATAGGGAAATATTTTGGTCACCATGGTGTCACCATCGTTTACACAACTATCACGTGACAATTAATTTGCATAACCGATGTTTTGTTTCAATGCTTTGAGATGTGTGGCTGAAATCTGTGTAAGTGCAAGCTGTCCTAATGATCTTCCAAAGTGTGTCTCAGATTTTTAAACCCTCTAAAACAATTTTATGCTAAAAAAACTTTCAGAGCGGTGCCAGAAAAACTTTCAGAGCGGTGAATTTAACTGTAGTTGATTTCTTTAAAACTGTACTCCAAAAATGCTAAGCAAGATATAAAAAATCTGTAATTTTCCCTGATGCAGGAAAGTCAATCTGTTCGGTCAACTTAGAGTAGAGCACATTCAGTTGGATTGAAAGCACCATGCAATGTTTAACGCCGTGAAAGTCAAGGAAGGTACCCTTCTCCAACGATTTTTTCCATATGCAAACGAATGCATCTTTAGGAGACAGAGTTGTACGTGTCTCAGAATTATGAAATCAGACAAAAAGTAAGGTTATATATGAAATGGCGTCATCTCTGTATTTCTAGATTTTCGTCAACAATATCAAGTAATCAGTGATCGATGTTCATGAGACTGTGAAGTTCTGTGGAAAAAAACTAGTACAATCTTACTTATCGTATGTCTCATGTCTGCGATCACCAAATAACAATCAAAGATGTCAAGTGTGTATATATATATATATATATATATATATTATATATATATATATATATATATATATATATATATATATATATATAACCATAGAACCGAGACAACACGTTACGACACAACAGTTTCATTCCTATAAGAGTCGACGAATTGTTGGTGTTATAACCCTGTCGGCAATTCTTAGCCAAGATATCACTAAATATTGCAAATTAAATTGACACTTTAGCACATACCTACCACAGTCTCTTACGTTAACTGTAAATAACATTTATGGTAAAATAGTTTGGGTTGTCATCACAACCTGTGCTAATAAATTTATTTTTCTTGGACTTCCTCTTTCTTTTCATTTGTGTATGATTGACATGAAGCCCTGTACTGAATGTCATCGTCCGTAGCAGATCGAAACGAGGATATGAACTTAAAAGTGCCGACTGTAAATTTATCATTGGGATTTTTGGATAGAAACTGTCTCTCTAGTGTGAAAACACCTATAAATTCACAGTTGAAAGACATCTCACATTATATTGAATTGCTTGTTAGTTTAAATACTTTGGAGAGGTTTCTTTTTTCTTTTGACAGAAGTACTGAGTGCAAGTGATATGCCGGTACACTTCGATGATCGATTTGAGAGAATATGGTGCGCCGTCATCACAACGTTAAAAGCTCTATATGTTGTTGTTTTTGTTGTTGTTGTTTCTTTATTCCTCCTCAAGAAAGAGAAGAGTTACAACACACAAATAAACTCATACAGTCGTACTTGAATCAATAGTCTAGGCGAAAATTATGTCTAATTTTCTCGACAGGACAGCAGGCACAGTAATTGAATAATTTACATTGTTGACAACCATTAAGTTTTTCTAATTGTATTGTATTTTGTGCAAAGTCACATTTCATGGAATAGAAAACTGAGTATATTACAAACACATTCACACTGGTGAAGCAACACGAACATCAACTCTCGATTTAACAAGTCGGAAATATTGCAGAATGGAAATACTGTAGCTTTTTCTAGTTTTTTTTTTTTCAGTAAAAAATTTCATTGAGCAAAAAACAGAACATCAGCTGATTACATTTGGTTTAAACCGTTGAGAGTGGGTGTGACCCTAAAAAGTGAACCGTGATTGATGGTGAGATGTCAATTTTCAGTATCACTGTTGTGATATCTTGATCGTGCCGGATGAAAGTAAACAAACTGTTTTCTCTCATTTGTAACCAACTACAACAAAATTATAGTTACAATATGGTGTATTTCCGCCAATATCGCAACAATTTTGCTTTACGATCCGACATAAGATTAAATTAAAATTTACTGTTTAAGAAAGTATGTCGTAACAGAGGATCATGTCACCTAAACAACTTCAAAACTTTAGTTTCCTCCTCAAAATTTTGTCAAACTTTATGACACAAACATCATTTTTACGGTATGTCCGCCACCGTTTTGTTGGACAATATTACTTGAGCACCTTTTTCTCTAATTTCCTTCCGAAGTATAGTCAAGTATAACTGCTGTATGTGCCCTGCCGGTAACTCTTTAGCTAGCTGTCCGTCGACAGGTGTCTGTATTAGTTTCAACTTTTAGTTCTTTAACAGTGGTCGTTTTTCCATCCACATTGACCGGTGTTTGCATCTACGTTGAACTGTTTTTACCAACTTAAGTCAATACGACAATTATTGTTCTTCAGCAAACACTACGCATTGTCGTATTTAGGAAACAACTTGCCAGGACTCTAGATTTGTAACAATGACAACCCATGTCGCGTGACTCGCCTATTGGATATAATCTCAGACTCACTGACGTTACTTGTGACTGTTGTTTATGCTGCAGTGTTTTGCAAGTTGATTTTGACCCACGACCTGACTTTGGAGTATGCACAATGAATTGATTTTATAGTACCACCCATTCAGTATAATGCGCTCTCTCTTCATGTCCGATATAATGAAGAGATTTTGAGTCTCCATGTGGATACGTCACCGTAATCTGTTGCACCAAGTACTTTTTTGACAAGGGAATTCATAATGAAAATTGGATAACCAACATTTTTCAGCAATATGGCAATAATAAGAGACAAACGTAATAAGATGTGGCTGATGCACAGGGATTTTTAATTTTATTTTAATTTCTAATAAAAACTGTATTTGGCACCCGGAACAAAGAAAACCATACAGGTTATGATGTCGAAGGAAAGAAAATTTGAACTATTTAGTGAACACTTTCCTTGCCACGGTCTGCTAGTTTTCCAGGATTTTTGTGTTAAGTATTATTATATTACCATACCCTGTCCGTCGCATTTTAATTGGTCGAGCTGAACCATGTGACCGACCATGCAAATACGCAATAATGGTTTGTTTACTTGCCCGTGAATATGAATAATATCGTAATCATCGTAACTTTGTCAGTTAAAACGTAAATTGTAATTTGTACAAAGATCATAATCAATTACAAAATAAAATGGAACACTTGTGGGCCAAGTTTAGACACTGTTTTGAAAAAATCTCCGGATTTGCAAATTTTTTACAGCGCACGCACTACTCACTGACAAGTTCTGGGGCCCCGTTGTCGTTCGCGTGGGAAATGTTCGTAAATTTTGACGGTTTTAGGGGTTCGTTGATAATATAATGGAAATAACAGACTCCGCGCTGACCATTAACGTTTATTTATGGGCGCGGGCGAGAGGAAAGCCAAAATTAACGGGCTCGGCAAGCCTCGCCCGGTAATTTTTGGCTTTCCTCTCGCCCTTAAAGATCCATTAGCTGTCGGCTCAGTGACAATCAGGGTGCTCTAGTAGAGTGTTTCACTTTTGTCAAAATTTCATCTTGTAGATACATATCTAAATTTACTAATTCACAAAGCTTGAGGTGTGGTACATATTTGCTTGAAAAGTTGTGAACCAAACTTTCTGAGTATTTCCATGGCAACCGTTTCTTTAATGTGTTGGCACACCGTCACGGACACTACAAAATATTATGAGTTGATGGAGAAATAACATAGTAAACTGTATAAAATTTGTAAAACTATTGTTTTTGAAAGTTTAACCAGAAAATACATGTATCTGTTGTAGAAAATAAGGTGCATGTACGAGGATTTTACCAAGCGTTGCATGATTTCCTGCAAAATGATTGGTTACGAAAAATAAAGAATTTTTCATTTTTTTCTTCCCATGAGCTTACGATTCCTCTAGTTTACAGATTTGCCCTTTCATACATTTGAGTTATTTTTTACTGCAATTGTTGAAGTCTTTAGAAAACATAAATAGCACTTTCAGCAAAATGGTGCTTATTTTTTGTTAGTTTTCTAGTCCTTTTTGTAGTATGGTAAAAGCGTCACGGACACTACACGTTCAGGAATATGTATGTGAAACAAACTATTGTTTATTATAACCAGTAAAGCTGTAAAAATAGTAGAAACATGACAAGAATTGATCACAAACAAATTTAAAAATATTATTGAGGAAAGATTGACATCAATAATATTTGAAGTCCTGGTATTTTTCAATAACCAGGAAATTTTATCAGAAATACAACACTAAATGCAAAAATTATTGAGATTACTGGTATGTAAACAATGATAACTGGTATGTAGAAACTGCTACACAATGCAAAACTGTCCTAGTAACACTATAAAGTGAACAATAAATGATTTACTAAACATTTTGTTTCCAACACATTAATTGTGATCTGTATTTCAGTAGCGTCACGGACACTACACACATGAATTTTAAAGAGGCAACTTCTTATCAGCTTTAACAGGGAATATTAAACACAAATGCTCTTTATCAGAAGTATAATTAAAGTCATGAAGAGTATAATATAATACCCTCTTGCCACTCATAGTGATATTTGTAGGTGACTGGAGTATTTTAAGTTTTGGTCAGCATCAATTGTGTAGGAACGCGACTGTTTAGTCGGTGGCATCCATCTCGTACTATGACCTTTGGCCCTCTCTCCAGTATTTGACTGTAATACCAGCATCAGTAGAAATGACATAGTAATAGACATCAAATCAGGTCCAATAATCGTTATCATTCAAGGTAAACTATGAAATTTACCAGGTCCAAGGAACATATAGATGATGACAAAGGCAATGGGGCCATCTTGAACCACGAAATAGTGGTGGTACCAGGTGTCCGGAATGGGTAAGCGTACCCTGCCAGCTAGCCGCACCCGTCAAGATTGACCAAAAGCGACAAATTCATTGTTATTTGGTGAATTCACCAAATTACTTTTGTGAGTCAAAATTTGGTATGCTGTCACTCATCATTTGAGAAACAGACAGGTCATATTTGGATACAACATCTCCGTATCTACCGTAAAGACAATATTAAAAATATTTGAACTTTTCAATTTCAAAATAAAAAATGAACAAATCACAATTTTTAATAAAAATAGATTTTAATATTTTTGATAGTACAGTAAATGTAGATAGTTACCTCAGCTGGGAATGGCACGTGGTGCAACATTCTTTCTTGAATATTGGTACATTTACTTTGATCATAGTCCCACTTTGAGAGATCTAGCAAACAAAAACATCCATTTAATTTAGTTTTATGAATCATAAAACAATTTAATGATAGAGATCTGACAAAACATAAATTATGAAAAAAAACAAGGTATTTTCTTACCTCTCATTAAAGCTGTTGCTGAGATCTGCATCACGACGATTACTTTCTCTGTCACAACTACCACCATCACCAACAGTACCATCACCAACACCATCACCACCACCTTCATTAACAGAGCCACTTCCTTCACCACCACCACCACCACCACCACCACCAACACCAACAGAGTCATTACCACCACCACAACTAGCTACTGCGAAAAGCATTAAGGAATACTAAAGTGGAAACAAGGGACATTAAATTACAGAAAACATGCATACCTTGCAAGTCTCGTGCATATTAATAAAGAAAGGATACATGCATTTTCAGCACTGCTTTGAATGTTATGCTTTTTCAATATTCTTGGGCTCCATGGCTTCACCCATTCAACATTTTGGCAAATAGTATCTTGCAAACAGCCATCACAGTAACAGGATAACTGTCTTGTGAGTAGGTGATAATCAGAACCTCCCTGTTTGACAGTGTGAAGTACCATGGTTCCAGTCAGTGTTGCCGCGTTGGTTTCTTCTCTCTCATGTAGTACATCTGGTGTGAAGATGAAATCCCATTTGGACAATTCTTTTTGACCACCCTTCTCTATTACTTGGGGTCCATGTGCCAGCTTCCCCTGAATATACTGCATCAGTGACTCTGCATTGCTAATCAGAGCTTTGCCACTTACTATGGCTCTGTAGCAAGTGTTCTTTACAACACTGCCAATTCCATCACAAACCCCTTTCCCATGTGATGTTTCAAAGAAATTTCTGATGACAGGGTATGTTTCTGCAGGGAAAGGTCAGCAAATGCTTTTCTTCCTTTATATTGGGCTGCACAACCATCAGTCCACTCATGAACTTTTTTTCAAACCAGTATTTTGTAACCCTGGTTGCTCACTCAATATCTCAAAGGCCTTGTCTTCAAACACTTTAACCAAATGAGAATCGTGGTGGGTATCCGGTGAAACTCCAATGATTGCATGCTTTGCCAACATGCCATCTTCTTGGTAGTATGCCATCATTGGATGAAGTGTCACTTGAACTTGGTCAAAATAACCTGACTGGACTTCATCTTGAAAACGGCAGCTGTAGATCTCACTGAAGTCCATGGTGAGTAAGACATCTCCTTCTTGCAGTTTTTTTTGACAGTTGGACATTTGCCGATGTTGCCAATTTGCCCTGAACATGTGCTGTGGATAGAACTTCATATCAGCCTTTACTGCTTCGGTGAAGTCTGCAATTGAAGTATTGTTTTCCACACATGAAATACACCGTTTTGACTTGCCATCTTTTGTCACAGTTATGTACTTCCACTGACGCCAAGTGATGATCTCATTCTTATATGCCTGCAGAGGCTGCAGAATATTTTCCAAGTTATCACTGCAGTTCATGCAACTTTGGTTCAAGCACTTCATACTTGGAAATTCAGTGTAGGGACAAACAGATCCATCAACAAGCTTGGATTTCGTCATTATTGCTAGCAGTGATATTTCATCTGTGGACTTTTGTGTGACTGATGTGTTGATAAATTTCTTCAGACTTTCAACCTTAAGGGCAAGATTAGAACAGGGTGTGCACAAGCATGTTCTTCGATTTGTTTCGGATACCTTCTTTACGTTGTGTGGCTTCAGCTTCTTGAATGAAGTGAATCCTATCTTCTCTTCTGGATATCTGGATTTGAATTGTGAAAAGGCCTCCTCCATTGTTAATACCATAATATTTTTCTGGACAACAGTTTTGCCGCTCTTTATTGCATCTCTCTTACATGGGCACTCTCTTTACACTTCAGGTGAGAGAAAGAAATCTCTGACCAAAGAACATGTTGCATCATCCAACCTATCAGATCGCTTCTTTCTCTTCAATGGTGTCCACCAATCAGAAGGTTTCTTTACTTTGCTCTGAGGAATGCCGCATCGTATATTGAAATATTTTTTCATTGATCCACGCAGCCTACTTTCGTTGCTAGTGGCATGTTTGACACTGTGGTTTTCAGCAGATTGTATGCATGATTTTTTTCTTTGCTCATCCCTCCTGTGGGCTTTTTCTGGCTGACTTTTGTTTTTATAGTTGTCAAGACTGTATTTCCCAAACTCAAAGTGTTTTTGTTGATGTATTTTGTGCCTACACCTGTAGGCCCTATGAGATAAAATATAGGTGGTGGAAAGTGAAAAGAAACATTTCTTCAAGTTTTGTTCGAAATTTGAAGTTCGTTAAACGATAGTTTTTGTCCTTTTATGTAAAACTTTATATGTCGAATATGTCAAACGGAGCCGCTGGGATATCTGCATGTTATTGTTCGAGGTGAAAGAGGTATTGAGCGATTGTATTCAGTCTTTGTGCTCAGAGGCATACAAAGTTTGACCTTAACCAGGGGCCATCACCATGGGTGAGAGAACGAAGTCCCCGGATCAAGAAAATGAAAGTTATCGTACCGTAGTCGTAGACGTTTTCCAAGTTCTTAGATCAACTACCGAGCTGGTAACGAACGATCGTGCTTCCCAACATTAGGTTCACACCATCAAAGTTAGCGTCTTCCGCAATGTTCATGTCTGGTCATTGTCCGCTATTGTACCTGGTAGGTCTGTCAGTGACCACTTTGCTGGTAATGTCCTCCATGGGTGTCAGCTTCACAACAGGTGATACTGTGACAGTGTTAGAAGGTGAAAACGCTACACTTCCGTGTGGCATTAACGTTACTGAGCTAGTACCATCGCGTTTTTATGACGCAGCTTTTGAAGTTTTTTGGCGAAACTTAACGATGTCGATAATATTTGAATGTTCGGGTTATATGCTGTTTGAGTATGCTTTGTATATCGACATCGGCAGCGACATCAATTGTCAAGGCAATGATACGTACAGTTCGTCAATATTTCCGTATATACAGAAACCTCTTTTGGGAGGTCGTGGATTTTGACTTACATATTACGAATACAACCATCAGGAACGAAGGAGAGTATGAATGTAACTTCAAAGTTGATGACTACTGGGTCTTAAATTCAACGATAACAATTTTGAGCGAGTTAATAGTTGTGATTCCCCCGGATGTTGGATACCCCGTCTGTTCGGTCAACTCAGTGGGTCAGTCCATCGACCTGACTGAAAACACTATGAAGACTGCCGTTCACTGCGAAAGCGAGGGAGGGCACCCTTACATGACGTTGAAACTAGTCTCCGACTCAGGTGAGACTGTCGCTATGAGAAGTGGACTTGAAAACGAAAAAACTTTGGTTACATTCGATTTCATGTCAAACATCGAAGACGCAGGTAAAGTGTTCACTTGTCACGTGATTCAAGGGGGCATTGAGACCGCTGTATGCAGCACAGGACCGACAACCATATTGACAGCTTACACATCCATGGAACAGAAAAAGTCTATCACCCTCTTATTCATTTGTTACAGTAACGAACAAACCTATGAAACTCAATTTGCTTGGTACATTAACGAAACTAACATAAAAAGTTCCGTTTCCGGAATTTTTGGAGCTCTTTCACACGGCAATATTCTCACGATTAACCAATCATCCATGGCGACCAGTGACACGAACTTACTGATTAGATGTGGAGCCACCACAAATGATGTATTGGTTCAAGTGAAGTCACTATACATAGTGCAGAAATGCTAAACCTGACCCCATTGCCTCCGCCATTGCCCGCTAAGGCTTATGATTCCGATGGTGGCGCTGTTGCAGGTGCTTTTTTTTCGGCGGTGTCTTCTTGACTTTGTTCTGTTTGTCAGTCATTGTCGCCGTGTATCTAATGCATGCTGGGAAATTGAGGAAAACACTTGAATCGCTGCGCGGGAAAACGGAACGTCAGGACAGATATGCCAAACCAGACAGCAGAAAAAACAGCGAAGGGAGACACGGCAATGAGAGAGAAACTGCGCGATATCACTCTGACAACAACAGGCCAATCTCGCGAGACAATGTCGCTATAGATGACGCAGAGTACATGACAGTTGATCAACCCGAATATACAGCTTTAGAAGGCGATAAGTCGGAACCGAAATATGAAGGACTAAGTCACGAAAACATGGCGATTTCAGAAGACACGTACGAGATCTTCTAGTCTTCAGAATTCCAGAGACTTGACGAAGTTTACTTTCACCGCGGTCACAGTTCAGCTGTAAGCTTACTATTTTTACGAATAAGTGATCTGTGATGGCACGAACATTGAAGGAGAAATTACTCTCTATAATCACACTCAGACGCCACCATACCTTTCATTGAATATGTACCTGATTCCTTGTTGACGTCATATCTAGTGCAACTTGACCGAAGTTGCCGTAATTCTCGTGTTTTATCTCTTTTAAATCTGAGAGCAAAGCTATCGTCATTATTATGGAATTGTATATTTTTACCTCAACAGAATTCAACAATCAACTTTATGTAAGATTAAGGTATATTATAGTTCCGTGTACTCTTTTTTATTGATTAGTACTTGGCAAGCTTTTAATTACATCAGTCTAATATCAGACACACCATTACCATCAGACCTTTGATGGATTTGGTGTTGTCATGTTTTTTATATTCATTATGATTATTTTCCCGGAAAAATAATACAGTATCAGGAGCTAAATCTCAGTGATTAAAGCTGAGAATTGTTCATGGTGTAGAGTATTTGTAACACATCATTCTATAAGGTTAATTACCAGTGAATGAATTGCATGTCATTTATATGTGTACAGAGGAATATGTGAGTAGTATTGAACATGATGTCCGAAAATGTTAGTGCTCCATTATCTATATCATTCTTTTATTATATCATACCAGTATATGACGCAAATACTGCAATCCGATGAGTCGAAACGTGAAAATAACCACGGTTGGAACAGACATGAGCTCTCAGCCAGAGAAAATTCCCTTTTTGACGTTTCGCGCCACAATTTCAATTTAATATTGTGATATAATAGCAAAAGAAAAACACCTCAGCAACGGGTATACCATAAGTTTTTGACCAGTTCACGATATATATTCGCTTGCTATCGCCCGTGTACATATGTCTTGGTCAACATCTCGTGGTATACCGTCGCTGTCTAATTGTGTTTACAAGATTTTTTTGTCTTTCTGTACATGTAAAACACCATTTCTTGTTCTTGTCCCCGAATCTTATGAAAGTACTCAGTGTTTATATAACTTGTCGACATAGCCTGTGTATGATTAATGACCAATGCGTTATTTGTTGATGTTTAAATTTCAGCCTTGACTAGAATTCATTTGTCAATAATAACTTTGCTTTTTGTACACATTGCATTGTATCAGCTAGTACTTTTACATGTACACATATACTTTAGGGAGAAAGAAACGTTGTGTTTATGCAGGAGAAGAAACAAAGTGAAAATATCATCACACAGCATGAAGCACACCTATTTTCCCAGTCAGACATTCACAGTCTGCATTCCTAAAGTTTTGTCAAAGACATTAGAATAATTAAAGCATGGAGTAGTTAGTCTTGTTTGTTTGTTTATTTGCTTTTATGCCATCTAATTGTTGAAATTAAAACATGCTAGTACATGTATGACCATGTCATCGACAAGCCCATCTATGTTACAGTGTTAAATTAAAATCGTCAGATAAGCATGCACTATTTTTTCTGTTCACCATCGATTTATTCTTACCCATCACAGGCCGTTTATTAATAGCACAGGGGAATGCACGAAAATCGAGATAATCATACATCCATTGGAATATATATATTTGATATTTCCAATACAGAATTGTATTTTTCATCAAAGGTCTCTTCTCTCTTTACTTTGGAATCCCAGATTACTTCACCACACACTTAATACCCTGATTACTTCACCACACACTTAATACCCTGATTACTTGACCACACACTGCTGTTAGTCTGTAAACACTGACTAATGAGCTACCGTGTTCAACTTAAGTTTCTCGGGATTAACAGTCAGTCAACATCTCGCGAATATTCTACCTTTCTTTCAGGTCATTTGGCCAAATAAAAAAATAGTTATTTCAGGCAACATGCCTCCGAAAATAAGGGTAGGTAGCTCGAATAAAATTTAAAGAATGTAATCGAAATTCTTTGAAAATGCGCAAAAATGTCAAGTATAACCGGATCAGAAACACACTTATTATTTTTGGCTTAATATATCGTAAGATGTTGACTAACTGAATTAACCCCTTTATAAGGTTGACACGCTAGCTCATTAGAAAGTGTTTATTGACAAACAGCATTGTGGTCAAGTAATTACACGTTGCGATTGAAGTGTTCAGTAAAAGAAGAGGAGGCAGTTGATAGAAAATACATATCTTTATTGGAAATATCACAGATATCATGAAAAGGATCCATACCTCAAGTTCCAGATCCTGTCGATATCAGTTTGTGGTATATCGATTGAAACAGAATGAGTTTGATTTTTTATTATTATTTTGTATATGCACAATGCAAAGTGTAGAATATCATTAAACTCTCTTCTGTTGATTGTTAAGATTAGGGTTCTCAGATTAACTGCAGCAATGGAGAGATAAATAACCTGCTGACTTTTTCAGTGCCAAATTCGGATCGATGGCCTAATTTAAGTAAATCATCAGTCCAGGTCATTTCCAAAATTGGCGACTCATTATGACAATGTTCCGACTTTTAGCCAATCATCGATCAGATTACGTCATTAATAAAGTACAGGTGACACCAGGTCACAAATTACGCGCCAAGTGTGATCGGCAGTTTTGGGCCGCTTATTAAGCCTCTGTCTTATGAATTTCGATAAATTTCGACTGTCAACATAATCCACGTATTCTGCAAAAAATCATGGCCTTGACGAGTTCGATATGTGAAAAAATGTTTGAAATATTTACGATTCACTTCTATCCCCCAGTTTGTCGATTTCTCTCAAGTACCGAGAATCATTTTGTAGATGTTCGTCATCTGTTTCAAGGTTATTTGAGTAGGTATGCGTATTGCATTTTGCAAGAAGTAAGAGCGATGTCAGAGCTTTAAAATCATACCTAAGTTGAGATTACATCAGTCGGTCAACATCTCGCGATATTCTAATGACCTTTCTTTCAGGTCATAAGGCCAAACAAAAAATCGAGTTTCCGGTAACATGCCTCCGAATATTAGCGCAGGAAGGTAGGTTGGAGGTATTCTTACTTTTGTTGGCTGAAATAAAATTTTGAGAATTTACTCAAAATTCTTTGAAAGTGCGAAAAAACGGCGGTCAGCGGGCTTTTCTACGTAGGTGTGGTAAACGGAAACACCCACACACACATATTTTTCTGTTTACTTTTGATAAAATGTTGGACAATCCAGCAGTGGCTCTTACAACTGTTTGTGTACGAATACAACAATGTGGTGCAGACCTTTGTGTACGCTCCTTTTTGTCCTGCTTGGTCAATCATTTCTGATCATTAAAGTGAGGCTGTCTCATAGTCGGCCAGATCAAACACTGAAATGACTCCTTTGCATAGGAGTGTGTACTAAAACGGCTCAAGGAATATCACCTAATACTACTTATAAACTCTTTGTGTCGACCACGAAATGAAATCGGCGGTATTTGCTTTGTATTATTTTGTATATGCCAATTGTAAACTGTATGATATCATAAAACTCTCTTCTGTTGATTGTTCTTTGAATGAAGATTCTTTATCTGCAGCAATGGAGAGATAATCTTTTGACTTTTTCATAGACCTTCCATCAGGGAATGTGTTCAGAGCCAAATTCGTGTCGATTGCTCCATTGTCAGGCAAATCATTTGCGGAAAAAGTACCGTGGTATTTGAGTATGATTATATTTGCAAGACAACTCTGTAAATCTTCGCTTATCAATGACATTGTTTGTACTCGATTAAAAAAGGTTGAAGGGCTCCTCAGAGAAAAAATCGTCATGCAGGTTAGTCCCTTGAACCTAGAATTTGACTCAATTTCAGAACATACAGCCACATCCGCAAAAACTTAATACTGACACTCCTACGTGAATAACCTACACAAATATAAATATTTTGCTGATTGAATTCCATAAATATTTATGATTGAATTCCATGCGATTATAATATTTCCAATACTACCTTATGTTAATCTTTATTTTCACTTGAGTTTGTTTCAAGTTCTACAACTGTTCTTAAAGCAAAGAAGTTTGATATTTCATTCACTTTTCATGCATGTTCCTGATTAATAACATAGCTCTGCTAAGATCGAGTTTTTTACTGGCCTGGACATTCCACCAATTTTTTCATCCACGAAAATGAAATGGGTCTTGGCAAACGATATAAAATGAGCAATGATGAAGAATGATAATTCATCAGAAAAGTGGAGAAAAAGAGAGACAGTTCCTGATATTGCTTTCATCACAGTAAGTCCCTGAAGGAACATTTTCATCGATAATTATGCGCAATGCGCTAATTTGCATAGGGTCGACAAGGTCCCCGGTTGTTTTTTTTATTCAACGCATAGATTAGCATACGTATATGGAGGCACACAAAACACATCTCTAAATTCTCTTTTATCACTTTAATTTATCGTTGCTGTTAAAGTTGGTTTGAATATTGCGTTCACGTGGTCTTGAAAAATGGTTTCATGTCTGACGCTCCAGATGTTTATCCGAACTGAATCAACATTTGGCATTTATAAATGCTTGGTACCGGTATTGTTTATGGGTTGAGATATCTGGAAAATGTTTGTAGTTAACGTTGTTGTAGTTCTTATTCCTGTCAGTCGTCATAATACTTCAGAAATATATTTATCGTCTTACATCATGTACATCAACAAATCCAGAACGATGCCGGACGATATGATCCCACGATAGCTGGTAAATGATGCAAGTTAAAAACTTCGAGAAGTTAGGGTAATTTAATTCGATTTAATGATTATCAAAGTGGTGTTAAGGAGCATTTTACCTTAATTTTCAATAAACAAGTATCCTACTGCATTTCATCCTCTTCGCCGAAGTCGACTAAATCTAGAACAAATTATGTAAGGTAAAAAATATCGATGGTTATCATTTAAAAAACAGTGTGAGGAAATATGCTTTCACAAATAATGTACTGACAGGTACAAAGGTTGATGTAATATTGTATTCTTTTCAGTACATACATACATACCTACCTACATACCTACCTACCTACATACATACCTACCTACCTACATACATACATACATACATACATACATACATACATACATACATACATACATACATACATACATACATACATACATACATACATACATACATACATACATACATACATACATACATAGATACATACATACATACATACGTATAAATTCTTCATCTTTGCCAACGTTTGTGTCTGATGTCGGGAAGTAAGTATACCTGTACTATTTAGTTCATGTAGCATCAATGAGACGTTCTATGTGTTGTGTATTCACATCAGACAGATACGCGAATCATCAACCGTGTTATTTCATGAATTTTCATTTTTGGATTACTGCACTAGCTAGCTCTCAGCCCACGTATAATAATAGTGAGGACGTGCTTGTTCGGACCGAAAGTTAAATCGTTTGCATGCATGCACGTTTAGACAATTTGAAACTTCATTTTCTGATGAAATTTGGATACAATATCATTACTACTATACATCGCAGAATTAAGCTGACCAGCGACTCTATTTACTTCGTATATAAACAGTGATCGAAACAGCAGTAGACCATCATCGGTTGCAAACTCGCTCTGTTGCTGACCAGTTTGTGACAATCGTTACTAAACATGTACAGTAACTATATTTATATCGGGGTCAAATTAGGGTCGATACAACAATATGTATCTATGCTAATTGCATCTCTCACCGGCAGCAACGAATAGCATCAAAGAATTCTGAAATGCCCGGATTAAGGAAGTATAAAGAGCTATAACATGCAAAGTCGGGAGGCGCATCAACTTTCAGACAAGGAAATGGGGAGATATACTCGATGAATGTGATCAGTTTCTTGTCGTCATGGCTACTCGTACGGAAACGATCACTTCTCAACATCTTATTTCGTTCCTTATGAACACACTGTTGGTCCTGGCTATCGTCAACAGTAATGTTGACGGTGAAAGTAATTCTACTTCGTCGGTAGAGAGTCATCTAGATAATGGATACCCGATCTGTTCGCTCAGCTCGGTTGGTAAGGCTATAGATTTGACTGGCAAGACTTGAAGACGTCAGTACGCTGTGAAAGCATCGGAAGCTACCCGTCTGTGACACTGAAACTGGTCTCGGGGTCCGGACGGGTTGTTGGCTTGAGTAGTGGACTTGCCAACGAAACAATTGTTGCAACATACGAGTTTAATGCGACCGACGAAGATGTGGGGAAAATGTTTACGTGTCACGTGATCCAAGGTAACATGACATCGGCGACATGCAGGACTGGTCCAGTGATAATACAGAGTGTTTATGCATCTGAAAGTCCGCAAATACTGGCTTCGGTACTTTGCAGTTCTGACAAGCCAACCGAACTGTCTAAAAGTTTTCGCATTCGGTGGTACGTGGATGACGACGAAATCAAAGGTTCTTCGTCTGGACGTCGACAGTTTGAAATTCTTGCACATGGCGAAATTCTTGTAATTTATAACAAAGAAACCCCGAAAGAGGATGACACTGATTTAGTGGTAAAATGTGAAGCAGATACAGAGAATGGCACCAGCTCAAGTGAAATCGTAATTCAACGTACGCATGCCGGGACTGCATCGCGACCACCTGTTGCCCTTTACACTGGTGGCGCTCTTGCAGGGGCCTTTTTCGGCGGCGTTGTGTTCACTGTGGTGTGTTTAGTCGCTGTTATCGTCCTCTATCTCACGCTTACCGGCAACTTAATGAAAACAACGGGGTCACTGTGCTGTCATGTAAAAGAGAGAAATAAACGTGCCGATGGCGAAGAGAGAAAAACCGAAGAGGTTAACGACAATCTTCCAACAACAGGACAAGGACGTAACGTTGACAAAAATACAGAGACACGTAGCAGGGACGCCGAGAAAAAAGATCATGACTATGACTACTATGAGAATGTTAACTTTGAAAGTGATGACGAAAATGTATACGACGAGGTTTAAGTTGCCGTCTAGGAAGATGTTTTTATCATAAAGAAAACAATTGAAAGTTGAGTAGCAAACCATGAATGTATCTGAAGCGGATCGGATTGGACTGGTATTTGTAACGGTGTTGGAAAATCTTTTTGCATTGAAAAGAGCTGGCATTGCCATTAGGTTCGACGACGCGGTCCAACATACACGATACATTTTGCTACTTTCCTTTTAACGGGAATTTGTTTCGTTGTAACAGCAATGCAAATGTGATCAATGCCAGTCATTTCAAACAATAACACGAATGATCTAACGAATGAAAATGTTTAACAGACCCCCGAAAAAAATTAAAAGCAAAACAACACAAACAAATGAACAAAACCGCCGACCATATAACATCCCAGCTGTACGATTTATGGATCGAGTTTTTGAAAATTTCTGTGCACAAGTA
This sequence comes from Ptychodera flava, assembly GCF_041260155.1. NCBI lineage: Eukaryota > Metazoa > Hemichordata > Enteropneusta > Ptychoderidae > Ptychodera > Ptychodera flava. Next base: position 2,333,039 of record NC_091939.1, on the reverse strand, counting down.
TATCAGTAAACTGGTGAAGGGCTCACTTAGATGTGAATAAAAACATCAAATTATTGATTACATAATTTAAGAGTTAAGTATTAGACATATGACTTGCAAACGTGAGTAGTTGTCATTTTGGTATAGAAATTAATCTTTTTTTTTTAGGATTATGAAGTATATGGTCACATTTCGAAAATCGGTAGACGGCAAATCTAAGTGTAATCAAATGTTCCAGTCTTTAAGGCGTCGGCACCGAACATTTTAACGTGTTCAATTCTTTACATAACTTTTTATTACACCAATGATATTATCACTGTCACCGAACGATATCATTTATTTATTTATTCATTTATTTATTTATTTACTTACTTATTTTTATTGTATAGTATTTGTCTCATAACGGCAAACCAAGTTTATATTATCGTCCCTTGTGTGGTCGACCACCGTAGTTTCGATTATGCTGCAAGTTTAAAAAGTCACGGTTTTTGTCGTGATGTTCAGCACGATTTATTATTCTCGAGACGTTCAACACGATTAGTGTACCTTCATTGTAACTATGTCGAGTTGTGGACCGTTATATAATAAGAAGTTTACAGAGCTGTCGGAGAAAAGGTGTAGAGATGACACTGTCATATAAAATTGCATGACTTGACCTGACCTGACCTGACCTGACCTGACCTGAAAAATGGGGAATTCCAGGGAATTTTTGCATGCTGTACTTTTCTGGACCCTTAAAACCGTAGTGAGAAAACAAAACAACAGAAAACAGAGAAACTCAAACAAAGAAAATCGGCATTTCCTCATTCTGACCCAGCCCCCTGCGATCTACCTGAGCAGCAATAAATACGCCGGACTTGAGAACTATTCGCAATATTATATCAGTACCTCTTTCGTCAATTTACCGACGCAGTTACACTTACAATTGAGCAATTTTCAAAGTGTTCTTATATTTTATACAATATGGTAATCAGACGACGCCTTTATGATGTTAATGGGACAAAAGCTGGTACTTTTCTCATTAATATATGTTGTATTTTTAAACAACTGACGTTTATGTTATCAATCGTCTCCCTAAGATATTAACTTTGCCTGCACGATTCATCATGTAAATATTATAATCTAAAGGTTATTGTCGGTCATTGTGAACCATAGACAGTTGAGCGGAATGTCTGTCTGGAAACACGTACTGTGTTGATAAGCTTAGTTAAACGATAAACATTTCGATGTAATTTTGGGAAACACTGTAATATACAAATCATTAAAAACACCCGATAACATACTAAAAAATATAGTATGGCTAATTGAGCTTAAATCTGACATAATAGTTGGACAAGACCTTCATATGATCACTGTCCTTAAACTATCACCGGTCGAAGGACCGTGATATGATACATTACATTCTTCCGAATTGGAAAACTTGGTACTTTACCGATACACCAATTTATTTTACAGAATATAATTGTCATTGATTAGTCACTAAACTTTTGCATCATTCCCATCAGATTGCCGGTCAATATTACCAGTTCAATGTGATACACTTATACGAATGATGAAGGTACAAAGTTTCTGGCCGTGATTTGACGTGTTCAGACGTGAAATATATGTGAACGTTTGATCAAGGGGGTTCCCTTATTTAGTGATGTCTTTTATAACATATTTACAAATCTTATTTTGATGCTTACATTCCATTTATTGACTCTGAAGTCATGAATGGACGGTGCAGAACGTGCCATCGACGAACATTCGACTAGGATCTTCGAGAGTTAGGGTTAGATATGGACCAGTATGGAATAACTTGTTTCAAAGTTTAATTAAAAGACAGCGCCACTTCATGAATCTGTCGTTCCATGTAATGCTGCCTTTTCTTTCAATAAAAATATTGTAACCTTTAGTATTTCGGAACCAGTTTGTACTCTTGATTTTATTAATTCATTAAAACGTGTTTTGACATGCAATGTTGTACCGTGTGAACGAATGGAGTTTTGCGTATTTACCTATAATCGTTTAGTATGGCAGTTTTGGATATAACCAGGCATTGTTCATTAAAACATTTCTCTGCACAATACTGCTGACGAACATGTTTTGCTGTTGAACAGGATATTCACGCAGCTGCCAATATTTGTGAAGTTTGCAATCTAAAAATGTGTACGGGACATAAAGGGGTCCGTATGGATAGATATGGAAATAGATGGATTCAACTGCTCCATACCACCGCCGTCACATAAATCGGTAGAACACTCAGGAGAAATATCCGTTCTATGTTTGAGCCATTGCAGTTCCACAATCCTGAAACACTGAATTGCCCTTTTGAAGTCTCCGTCAGGAAATTCACATTATGAAACTTGACTTGCAAAACGTGATCGATCACTCTCCCAAGTCATAGAAACAGTACTTATTAGTGTACACATTGTTCTGATGTATAGATTTTTTGACTTTTTGTATTGAATTGTTTGATCAAAAGGTAACACAATTCTCACATCACAGTTGCCTTTTAGATCATGAACCCTGATCATCAGGACGTGGCTAGGTGGTTTTGAATCAGGTTTTCCTCTAACTGGTGTACCTGGGGCAAGTCTACCACTAGCTTGCAGATTCTACACAGTACAACATAACAGTAATAGCCTTCAACCACAGATGTCACACTTGCAATCCCACATCACTTTGATAACACTGTGAGAGATCATGTTGCCCTCCTCTGAATAGCATGCACTGGTTGTGCACAAGGAATTGGCACGATTAGCGCCCTCTATAATCTAACAATAAAGTACCATTTGTACCGGTATATCGATTTTGAATTGTGCTATTGGAGGTCAACTCATAGTTCACAATCTTATTCACATCTGATTGAAAAAAACTTACTGGCTTCATTCTGGTAATGTAAGCCACTGAAATAAACGAATTGAAGCACTACTGACCGTAATTATTTTTATTCAATTTCCAGTATTTTTGTTTTGGAAAATGACTTTTTTGGCCCCCTCCTTTAATTGTGTTGAAGTGACTGCTGTGCTCATCTTGTAAACCTGGCCCATATGCAGATACGTGTGTGCTGCCCAGTGTTATTGTTGACAGCTGAATTTTGGCACACACTTAAGTTTATCTGTCGACAGTAACATTGTTTACTATGAATGGGTGATGGGCTGGTAGGGCCATGGAGGTAAAAGAAAGGTCTTTCTTTTACCTCCATGGTAAGGCATATACTTTCATCTTTCAACAAACTTTAACAAAACAAACAAGATCAGAAGGGAACTATAAAATATCACACATTCAGAAATTAAGACAACAAACACTCCAACATTACACAGACAAATATTTATTTGCTGTTTCTCAAACACTTGAAAGGAAATTCACATGCAGACTTCTTAGATGATGCCGATCTGCAAATAAATGGAAAATGAAAAGAGTAAGAAATGGGATGGAACGGTGTAATGCTGTTGGAAAATTCATATAAATAGCACCAACTACAATGTGATAGCTAAGTATGGGAGAGCAGCTAAGTGCCTGATTTGAAATGTTCAATAGATGACACACAAGTCATGCAATTTACAACACTCACTGGTTTAAATGACATTAATGTGACTATGTCACTGTGGAAGTAATTAACAAGCAATGCATTCAAAGAAATATAATGTGACAATTTTTGATGTTCTTATAACTTCAGGTAACCTAGCTGCATTTGAATAAAGGTAGGGTAATATATACATGGCTTGCAGTCATGGATATCATATGCAGGACAGTGTGTTTTTAGAGATTGAGAAATCAGATCAACTGATTTTCAGCATCATCATCAAAGTAACTCTAAGGTCTTTCATTTACATCCTGCATTTGATTGACAGTTCACAGACAAAATGCAAAAATTTGTATAACTGACAGAAAACAATTATTTGTGCATGTAGTAGAATTAGCATAAATGCAAGCATACTTAGTGGATGAAAATATCAATGTGTGTCCTGTAACCTGAATGGAACACATGAAGTATTACACATATCATCTTTATGGCTTTAATTAAGCAATAAAGCACACCCAGCGACTGTATACCACGAGATTTTGACCAGTTCACGACATATATGCACGAGCGATAGCGAGTGCACATATGAAGTGAACTGGTCAAAATCGAGTGGTATACCGTCGCTGGGTGTGATTTATTGCTATTATATCATAACAGTATATTGAAATTCTGGCGTGGAATGTCAAAAACGGATTTTTGCTCAAGCTGAGAGCTCGCGCGTATGCCAGCCGTGGTATATCGCCAATATACCACGGTTCTTTTCGCGTCTTGACCAATCAGATCGCTGTATTTGCGCCATCAATATACTGGTATGATATAATTGACAATATAACAAACTTTCAGTGAGTAATATTAGTATAACATCCAAGCATTATGTACTAGTTACAATGTAGGTTATGTGACAAACTATTCTTCTGGAATTTTTGAGAAGACACCAGTAGTTTCCATGATGTATCTGTCAAAACCTCACCTTGTTTGCCACATCCAGTGCATCATAGTCAGGTGCTAGCCTTACATATGCTTTCTTCTGTCCATCAGGTCTGTGGAAAACAGCGGTAAGACACAAATGTTTATTCTGACAAATCACTAATATCTTCATTGCAGAGTAGTTTGAATTTGATGTCACATTCAGTCATTTATATCTAAACTGCAAACCATCAGGTTAAAACATGATATCAGTATGTTGGAAATTAAAAACATCTATAAGACGAATACACTACAAAGCAATTAGCAATAAAATTACCTTGCATTTAATCCTATACAACTGGAGATAGGAAAACCCTTATAATATATTTGAAGAGAGATTTCATCAGCCTGCATCATAACTAATTTTCTTCAAAACAAATCAATGTCTTCATCTTTCATTTAATTTTCAAAGCTTTCTTTTCATCTCTTCACAATGTGCTAATGTAACTCCTAAGCAGTGAATCAGTGTGTAATTTATGCCAATTTCACTCATCAACAACTCAAGACTATGCTGTTTGACTTGAGAAATTTACATGTTGCAAACACTGGTGTTGTGATAGAGTGTAGGAGAATTTTAAGAAATTCTCTCACTGGTTCACAGAGGTCAGTTGTTTAGAATGCACTGCTCTTCTTTACCATTGTATCAGATGTCCAGGGAATAAAAGCCTGATCTGTTCAGCTCTATCAAGGGTTAGACAGCCTTCAAGCACAGAACATGTTACTAATCTTTGCCGATCAAATAATTTGAACCCGCAATTTCCATCAGTATAAACTTGTGTCAAACTTGAGATATGGCCAGCTCTTGTGCAAATTGTACAAGCTTGTAAGCTTGTATCTCTGGCTAATGGGTAAAACATGATATACTAAGTATCAAAATTGTTATCTTACCTGATAAGTGTGTTAACTTTTGCAACATCAATGTCATATAATTTCTTTACAGCTTGCTTGATCTGAGGTTTGTTGGCTTTGAGTGCCACTATAAATACAAGTGTGTTGTTGTCTTCTATTTTCTTCATGGCTGACTCAGTTGTAAGTGGGAATTTGACGATGTTATAATGATCAAGCCTGCATAAAGACGCAATAGAACACAGATATGACCAAAACAGTATCCATAATATTGCTGTCTTATATCGTTACTTTGTCATAAAACTTTATTGGGTGTCAACTTACAACATTTTTAATCAGCCATCAGTTGTTATTGCATTGGGATTTTGCCAGGATTGTTTTTGCAGCATAGCAGTCTTGCATAAACTGATAAAAGGAAAATCTTGACTGGAACATCCCTCTTTGCATGACACTCCCCCTCTCTTTTCAGAAGAAACAAGTTTTAGTAAGGAGTGCCCTGGACTGTACACAAGGTTACTATATCTTTCAATAATGTTTCAGTATGGTGATGACACAGACTTCAAAGAGGGCTCAGTGCTTCACTAGACTGTGTGACTGTACCTTTCTGAATTTGAAAAGACGACTCAGAAGTACCTAGCACTTAGAAAAACATTTGACAAGTATTCAAGATTTAATCAGAAATCAACGTGTTCATTGCCTGATGGTGTTTAAAAACATGAAACAATAGCACTGCATCTATTATGTGCTTGAGGAGTGAAACATTCACTTCACATAGATTCCAAAAAGCTCCCTTGAGTTAAATTGGATCTTCCAGTCTAAAGGCACATTCTCTGCATGATTTTGTGGGGCTGTAACTTTCCACATACACTTGATCTCCCATGTATGGGAAATTCGCATGCATAATTGTTTGTCAAATTTTCAAAACTGCAAAGAATATGTCTCTCCAAGGATGAAAGCAAAGACATACTTATTCCGTCTTGGTACACTTCGACGTGGGTATTTAGGATTTCTCCTTAGTTTCAGTGTCTTTGGTCTCTTGAACCTGACTACAGTCTTGATCTTCTTCTTCTTCAGATTGTGCACACCTTTGAGTGTTGACTTCCTTGCTTTCAGGGCATCTGCCTTGGCCTTGGCTGCAGCAGCCTCTGCTTTGGCAGCAACCTTAGCAGCAGGTTCCTTGGTGGCAGGGCCCTTCTTGCCCGCTTTGATAAGTGCTGTGAATAAATCACCATTTATTTTTTAATGTGTGTTCTGAGAGCTGGTCAAAAATTTGACAGCCTTTAACCTCTCCATTGGGAACTTAAGGTAGAACGCACCTCGGGGACAGATATTCGGGCCTTCTAATTTTATCGATTTTCTTCTGACCTACCACTTGTGGGGGCTCATTTTGAAGCTCTTGGTGAAAGAAAAGTTTTCACCATCTTAGTTTTTCGAAAATCGAAAATTTTATTTTTTCCCGTAGAGTTAACACAGGGATGGCGGCCATTTTGAATTTCAAATATCGAGAAATCGCAAGTTATTTGTCTCTCTAGTACCAAAGTTTGCACGGTGACCCCTGATTTTTATTCTTGCTTTGGTAAGAGAATGGTTTAAAGTTTCACTGAGGAAAGTTTGAGCAAAAGTTTAAGTCTTTCACTTTCGAAGTGCATATTACCTTAATTGAGGAGTGATCATAGAACACAGGCCTGTATATGTCAATGTCTCACAGACTACCAATGTATTATCAGTTCTTCAGTACAACATCACATTTCTGAGGTATATCTGGTCATGGATGTAAAAAATAGAAGGATACAGGACAGCCTATAATCCCTTTCACACCTATTGTTATTTCTTTGTCTACGCTGGTCTCTGAAGTTGTGGCATGGTTGCCGCGATCAGGACGGCTCGGACACACCCACTTCACTCACAATATCATGTACATCAAATTATTGTTGCCAAATTCATAAAAAAAAAACTTTCAAACTTGTGAAATTGCTTGTGTTGAATGCCCAGACTGAACAGAGCTCAAACAAACCAAAGACTGAGAAAATCGACGCATATTTGACCAAGTTATGACTATTCTTTGGAACCGACTTGGATAAAGTCCCCTGATCATAAAATTACTCTAACTTACAAAGTATCTAACCGCGGAGTCTGATTTTTTCTTAATTAGAAGGTCAAGGTATGAACGCTTAAAAAATGTTTGTCCTAAGTGCTGGTTCGCCTGGCCGTTGAAGTTAACCCTTTTCCTGCCAGACAGTAATAACTGTATCACTTCCCCATCAGCCAAGTCAGTAAAAAGCGGTATTGAGCCAAAACATGAAGTATTTTCACCCGCTTGGCTTGGTATGTTATAGCATCTTTTGTCCAAAAAAAATCAACTTTACAGTATTATGTTTTCAACAGCCTTCAAATGTATAGTATTATGTTAAAATACATCATATGGAATATGTTGTGTTTCATTAATTGTAACCATCTTGACCTGGTGGTAAAATATGGACTTGGCAGGAAAAGGGTTATCGTATTCTAAAGTTGGGCTATATTTGCGGTACGCCGATAGTTCGTCCCCATAGGATTGCGTGCAAATGCGTTCGTCGTTCAGGCCATGGTTCACCCGTTTGAAGTCACTTTTCCAGACGTTCAAAGACACTGCTGAAAGAACTGTTACGCCAAAACTAAAGTCATATATATAGACTTTCCGGTCTGGTCATGTTTACCGATCAGAGTACCTGGCCGAAAATTCCTGGTGATTTTTTCGCCGAAGTTCATTGCGTCGCGTCACCATTCTGCACGGGTTGACGCATTGTTCAAGAAGGGGAAAGGTTATTACACATGCGCAGTTCTTGTTATACCGTGTTTACAGGAGACAGAAAGTGAGCCAGGAGCTATGTAGTCGATTGTTTTCCTCCTCGATGAGCTGCATATCATCGTTAAGATAGAAAAAGGTCGTAGTATTGCTACAACAACATTACTGGCACGAAAGACGCTATTTTTACGCTGTCCGTGGTAATGCACGGAAAGACTCGACGTTTACCGACGACAACCCGAAGGCACGCTATGTATAAAATAACACGCTAATCCCGTTACGGGATTACGAGATAACGAATCGGCGGCAACTATCCCTTGAACAAAGGATCAAGGAGTGTCCTGTATCCTTCTATTTTTTACATCCATGATCTGGTTGAAAAGATACTTTTTCATTTCAAAACACTGGAGAAATCTTAACAAACTGAGATAAATTTCCACAGAGTTAATAACCCTGAGATCATTGTTAGGCACGTTTAGGCGAACATTAATGAAGAATGTTAAAAAGCCCTCTCAAGAAAACCCTCTATGACCTGCAAAATTATGTATCCACAATGTTTTTCGATAGTCTGCGTTCAACTTACGAGAGTACGCTGAAATCTAGCAGTCATCATTGGGACAGGAACGAAATGAATGAGAGCTGCTGTAATCTGACGATGCAATTTCTGTGTCTTGCATGTTGTGACCCTTTAGTTTAGCGCTAGGATAGTTCATTGATTGACGATCGGTTTTCGATCGGACAATTAATGGCATTTTCTTTTCAAATTCGTTTAATCCATTTAAAATTGCCCTCTTTGTGATGTATCGTACATGTGTGCAAGTGTATGGGTATCATGCACACAGCGTGTACAACATGCACATGACGAACTCTGCAAGTAATTTCTTCGCTGATAACTTATTTTGCTTTTAATTCCGATTATTTTGAGTTGAAACGATAAAGTAATATAATGTGCCTTCATATCCGTGGTTTTTATGTTATATCTCAGAAAAGGCTGTACTTTACGATTGATATATTTAGCTGGAGGTACCTTCCTTCCTAGTCTTGGGACCCATGTTGGCGAAAGAGACCGACAGATGGACGGGTTTCACAAAGTGAATACTCGGTCTTCATTACTTGAGGAGAGAAAAGAAAGAACAATATTTTTATTCGAAATGTCATTAGATAACTGGCTCTATCAAATCTAACGACTTTTTGATGTTATCACTGCAGTGAAAATACACTTTTTAATTGCATTTACTTCTCTTGTACTACAGTTTTACAGATTAAAAAAATACAAGATCAACGAACAAACTTACACCAAAAAACTGCTTCCTGTGGAAACACTTCCGGGTTCGTGTCACGTTGTCTGGGTTCACGTCCGTCTCATTTCTCCCAGCTGTCAACCACCGCCTAGGTAACCGTGTCTTGGCCTAAGGTGACTGACACGTCAGTTGAATTATATGTCGACGAATTCTTTATCGAGCGCTTACTCAGGAGAAAAATTATATCGACAACAATGAGCCTTTCCATCAGTACGGACCTTGACTGACAACTTTCACTTCACTCGAAAGCGGCGCAAGTTATTCTCAAGACCAGACCAGACCGGAGTCTCCCAGACTCACAGCCGGACTCTCCAGGAATCCGGCTTTTTAATTTGCGAAGTTTGATATTATACATGTGTGACTGTAAGAAAATATGAAACAACGAGACGAAAAAGCGGCCAGAGACAGGACTGTTACAAGGTTTCCACAGGTAAATAAAAAAATAACATATGGCATAATTTTTTTTACCCACTGAAGTTCTTCAGACCATGTTCAGACGTCATACACATATTCCAGATAGGGCTCGGCGTTTATCATGGCGTGATATTTGATACGACGGCAGTTGGCACTGTTCGCCCAGCCATTTAAATTTCCCGAAAACAGTCTCTGTGTGAACTTTGGTGCTTATCTCTCTAGACGTCGGCGTAGGAGGCCATTGTTAGCGCAGCGCTGAAATTGTACCAATCAAGTTTCCAATAATCAGGTTGAGAAAATATACTCCACACGAGACAAGAGAGTGGCATATTCGCTTATTACTTTAAATTATGTTTGTGTGATTTGTACCGCAATGCATTTTGCATTTTATATATTTATCTATCCCCATATTTATTTGTCAATCGGCTTTTGAAACTGTTTTCACAGAGGTACTTTGGTACTAAATTGGACTTATTGGTTAGACCTTGATAGAAATCAAAGATTCAATTGCTGTTTACATAATGACACAAACATAATTGATAATGATCAAACAAGCGTGTGAAATTCCCACAGAAGACACGTGCGCCAGTAAACTTTGAGAAAGCCCATAGAGGTGAACACTGATAGTATATAATATAGTATATAATATTACCACCAATATCATGAAAAAATAGTTTTGTCTTGAAACATTGCCTCCCAAGTGTCCCTCTTAAGTGTTTTTCGAGTAATCCCAAAATTGGTGTGAATGATATTGAAATACTTAAGCTTTCGTGGCTATTTAATTGAATTCTGCAAAAAGACAAAAATGCGCAATCAAATGAAATGAACAGTTTTGAATATTGTTAGACTGTCAAAATATATGGTCAGTCCAAAAGAATGTCAAAGTTCATAAAAAGTGTAAAATTTCAATATTAATTGGTGGTTGGTAATTACAGTTAAATGATAAAATATGTAAATGAAAGGATATTTAGATGAGCAGACAGATTATGACATCATCATCATCTCACCTTTTAGAATTTAGAGTAATATTGAATCATACTTGCATTGAAAATGTTACATTTTATACATGCCATGAAGAAATCATGTGATGAAAAGTAAAACTAGGTTGCTGTTAATTACGCAACCTTCAAACTTTGTCAGAACCTGAAAGGGTTAGCTTCTCCCCATCCTGTATTTATTGTTGATGTCAAACTACATATTGAAAGTATGGGTGAAACCACGTACATTTATGAATGATAAAAACTACATAACAGGATGAGAGGGTCGAAGGTGAAACCATTAAGATCAGCTGTGGTACAAAATACTGGTATCTTAGATATGACTTCCCATAATTATGAGTCCGTATCTGCAGTTGGTCGTATGTCGTTCAGTTGTCTCAGTATGGAAAGTTTATCAAGTAGATTGAGTGAGTGACGCACATCATGTCCATTATTTGCAATGCGGCTGCCACTGCTACTGGTCTCAGTGTTTGTTATCAGTGATACCTTGTTTTGTGTCAGCGTCCTTTGTTATCGACCATTCAGAAATAAGATACTCAAGCACGGTAACCAAGGTGTGCATACTCTTGGCTTGACCTTTGATCTTTAGGCCATGAATTAAAGTGACTCACAACCTTTAGGAAATTATGGCAGTTGGCAGACGCTTGCATACCTGTTTGTCCAGCTGACTTGGCATCTGTTTGTAACTGCTTGTTATAGTGTTTTGGTCTGATAAATATAGACCTACCTGAAAAGGACAGGTGGTAACTATTTTTAACTCCAGTTTGCGGCTATATTTTTCCACTTAACACAAAAATGATTATTGCATATCAATATTTATAAAATATCTTTTTGGTGTAATCAATGATTTCAGTAAGCCATTTTCTGTCTTCTATAAGTTCTAATGTTTCAAAGTCCTCCAGCATTCACATGATATGATTTACATCTCTGTTAGTCTGATCCCTGTCAGCGGCTACTCTGAAAAACATGTAAATCATATCTTCTGAATATTTTGAACTCTTCTAAAATTTGTTCAAACGACATTTTTTGTAAGACCTTCGCCGTTCAAAGTTCCATATAATACAGTATTGTATATGATGGAAAGTAATATTTTACACTGAATCAGGATTGTTCATTTTAGCAAAAATAAGTCCTACCCATCCATTTTGTCACGTTGTCTTTGCATGGAATGCGGCCAGTTTATTATAGTGCTATTATGATGCAAACTTTCCTGTTGTCTTTGTGAACTTTTATAAATTATAAACCCAAAGTCATCTCCTTTCAAAGTTAAATTATTTTTGACAAATTGAGACTATGAAGACATTTTTGCATCATGAACTATGAATTTGCATTAATCATTGGTTGCCTTGGGAAGTTCTAAATAATGTATTTGTTCACTCATAGACAGTAGAGGGGAACTTGAGGTTTGATTAACTATTGTTTACATTGATGATCCTTGTCTTTCTTTGTTGTTGTTGTCAAGTTGTTTGTTGATATAACATTTTGCCAAAAATATGTATCAGTCAGTCAATGGACACAGCACTACTGTGCAGTAATCGTGTATTTACTGGTATTTTTCAGTCATAGCTACATAACATTTTCAATATTTCATTTCCTGTTTTCTCATGCTGGTTTATTCTGGATGATGGTGATTCTTCTTCTTCTTCTTCTTCTTCTTGTTATTAGTTATTATTTTAATGATTATTTAATAATTATATCTTAGGGTTGATTGTAATGCAAAATTTGAGTTCAGCAGGAAATAAATTTTTCTTTGCTGGATGGACTATAGTCATTAGTTGGACTTTGGAATTACTGTAGCATAGTAACTGTGGGCTGAATCAATATGTCATCATGTACCCTGTACCTGTGCAATTGTGTTTTTACAATAAAAACTAATATGTATATTTCTCTTAACAAGCCTTCATTAACATGGTAGGTTGATCGGGATCTTTTTTTCATCGTAGTGGGATTTGACACATCAAGAACAACAAAATTTGGCAATAGAATGTGTGAATTTTTCAAATTGTAAATTTAAGGATCAGAGGGTTTAGGATTGGTTAGATCACCAGAAAAACCTGTATTTTTCTCCATTTTGCCGAAATACACAGTAGACATGTCCATTGTGTATGCCTTGTGCTAATTGTGTCTTTTATTTCTCAATTCTTGAAATGAAAAACTTATTTGCTTCATGTCATCCAAATTACATATTCAGAAAGAGTAACTGGGTACATTGTATGTATCAAATTGTTCATATAAACTTCAAGCAAAGGTACATTGTAAATACAATTTTACATTGACGTACAGTCTCAAATACAATGGCATATTAGTATTTAACTTGCTTTATCCTCAGTCAGAAATATTGTGATGTTTGGCTTTAGGCCATCAGTAAATGGCAGCTCTTAAAAGATAATAACAGCAAAATAAATGTTTGAATAGGACAGCTAGAAGTAGATAGTGAAATGGTATAGAGGCTACTTTATTTGGATGTTGCTGCTAATTGATCAATTTCTGTGAATTTTTAAATTCAGATGTTGTTAAGGGCAAAAATGAATTGACTGTTGAATATCATCAATTTGTTGAGTGCAGCAATATATCACTATGATAATGTTAAATGAGGAAAGAAATGTATAGGTGTTAATATTACTGTTCTTGTATTCTGTCTTTCAGACTTGTTCAAAGAGGTATTTCACATGCAAAACATCATTTGTTCATCATTTACAGTCAGTGTAATTATGGGATTTTGTCAAAAAGTGAAAGTTCATTAGGTGTAGAGTTGCTTGTCACCATGAAAAATTACTACAGCAATAGCAAAAGTCATACTCTGTAAATATATATACATATATATATATATATATATATATATATATATATATATATATATATATATATATATATATGTATATATATATATATATATATATATATATATATATACACACAAGTTATATAATTATCAGAAATACAACTATTCAAGTTTATCAAATCATCAGAATTTGACAGACAACATGCTTTTCAAATCTGTCTGTTTTGGCTTATCCCACTTCCAAAACAATTAGGAAAATAAAGTTAAAATAAGCATGAATTCAGACAAATGGACATTGAACTAATGACTTGTCATATTGATACAAGTTGAGTATAATGGTTTGTTCTGCAGTTTGTCAAAACTTGAGAATACTTTTCATAAAATTCAGGATGGTAGAAGTAGGAGAAGGGAAAGGCTAAAATTCAATCAATGGATTTGTTTCAGGCTTACAATATCAGTGGAACACCATACAAACAGAGCAGTTTTCATCCCATGGTGAAGAATGCATGTGCAGCGAACAAGACAGGAACAGTCGGGTTGGTATTCTCATGTGTTATGTCCAAGTATGGGGAATGTTGGATGGTACATGTACACTACAGTGTGTGTTGTGTATGAAATGTGAAATGCCAGCAGATTTCATTCTTGACATTTATGGAGGAGAGATTCCAGAAATTCATCCATTGTAAAAAACTGCAATCATGAATGCTTAGCCTGGCCTGGCATTTCCGTCTTTGGTGGAAGTATTCAGCTGATTATTCAGCATTTTCAGTTCTCAAGATTTCAAGCAAAAAAAAATTCTGAATTATTGTTCCATCAGAGCTTTACAAATTTGAGTTCAAATATGCTGATTTCTTATATCTAGACTATTGTCTAGATTTTATCTAGATTTCTATATTTCAAATACTAGTAACCTGAAATCTTAGGGAAACAGAAGCATTAATAATACTCATAAGTTGTAAATCATGACAAATATTTCTCTGTTTGTTGATGCAAATATCCTCTTTTTCCAATATTCAGATTGAAGATATCCAAGTGTATTGTTATAGGAGATGTGTCCGTTGGTAAAACATGTCTTGTCAATCGATTCTGCCACCAAGTGTTCAACAGAGACTACAAAGCAACCATTGGTGTGGACTTTGAAGTTGAAAGATTTGATGTTCTAAATGTGCCGTTTAATTTACAGATGTAAGTAATTGCAAGTAGTTCTTTTTTTACACTGTAAAAGAGATGTGATGACTTTTTGTAATTCAAAATTTTCCTTTTTGAGGCAGTAAAGGTTTCACAATTCCATTTAATACTTTTTTCAATCATCTCATAGAGTAACCTTACATTGCCTTATTACTGAAATCCACAACAAAATTTCATAACTTAAAAATAAGATAAAATTAACAGAATGCATTTTTTTATCAAAAGCCTAACAGAGACAACTTTCAGACCACACACAGCTCTGTATATAATTTCAATTGATATACCGGTACATGTACATTCAGACATGGTCTCACCACAAAAGGACTGTGATTCAGATAATAAGTATTGACTTGACACCAGCAGTTAAAGAGTAACATTCTGCTTTGTACACAAAATCAAACAAAACTATGAACATTAAGTCTGAAGGCAGAATGAACAGTATTCTTTGACCATCATTAGTTTTCAATTCCTAACTGATT
The DNA here is from genome assembly GCF_041260155.1 of Ptychodera flava. Classification (NCBI taxonomy): domain Eukaryota; kingdom Metazoa; phylum Hemichordata; class Enteropneusta; family Ptychoderidae; genus Ptychodera; species Ptychodera flava. The sequence goes on along the minus strand of NC_091939.1, from coordinate 2,317,793 downwards.
GCTTTGTCACATTGTTCACAATTATTATTCACTTTCTTGATTAAAGAAAAGCATCATTTTGTATCATTGGTTCAGAATGTACTGAAAGGGAAAGACTGAGAGTGAGTAAACAAAGCCCAGATAGCATCATACTGACCACTTGTACTGTCTGCCCTAGATTAACAACTTGACCATCCATCAGTCAGAAAACTTACAATTTAATATTTTCATCGCATTATGCAAGGGTTAATTTTAGCAGGTCATTGCATAGTGTACAAACTGGGCTAGAAATGTTTTGCCATATTGAGCAGAAGATTAAAATACATAGTTACACTCCACTGCAGTGTATATCTATGTAAGGTTTGACCCATGGTGGTTAATGGTAATGTAAACCACAAAGCAAAGTGCAGTCCTTGTTTTCTGGTTGACCAGAGTCTGTGCAAGATTTGATATTTCAATGGAAGATTCAAGTTTAAGTGTACCGGGTAGATTTATAAGTAATATGTAGCCCACTTCAGTTTAAACCTAGAAACACCAAGAAAGACTTCATACTTTACACTGATGTGAAATTTAATGTTATTTTATCATAGGAGAGTAGTATTGGTACTGTGGATTGTATATTAATTAGCACTGCCACTCTGTACCGGTAGATACAACTTGGTTAATTTATTGTGCGATGTTATATGGCATTCACTTTTCAGTTTTTCATGATATTGTTTCGTAACAAATACTTTTTGTGCCAAACTCAATGGAACAGAATAATTATTCAATTCAACATTGTCTGTAAAATTTCTGTCTGGTCATGTCATCAACTCAGTGTTACTAGCAGATTTGATGGTACCAGGTAATTTCCATTAGAATTAGCACAAATTTATTAATATATCTTCCTTGTCTTTCCATGGTAAATGCCATTGTTGCATGTGTAAAATCTTTTTAAAAACTGACTACAAATCGCTTAAAATGGTTGCCCTTGATTTTTCTCTTTCATAGCTGGGACACAGCGGGACAGGAAAGATTTAAATGTATAGCAGCAGCCTACTACAGAGGTGCTCATGGTAAGTGTTGAAACATAACCCTTCCATCCCCACAATCCTTGCTGTTTTGGTTCAACCAACAGAGAAAGCCAGGGGACTTTACCACTATCTTGATTGCAATAGGGGTCACAGAGCAATGCTTTGTAACTTATGAGTTGTTCGTAAACGCTTAATTTTTATTTTCTGGAAAACTATTGTACGCTGCAGGTAGATGTTTTGTAATTAGTGTTAGCTGTGTGAGTTAAAAATATTCTATCAAATTGTTGCAAATTCTCAATCATGGTGATAGCATACCAATTGTTTATACAGGATGCATATACAGAATAATCTAACCTTTCACGGCTATACCCCGCATTACGGGAAGGCTCCATTAACTTAGGAATACCCGACTTCCCTAGAGGATCAATTTCACAGACCTGCCTTTCCTACAATGGCACTACAATAGCACCAGCTGAGTAGATAACATAACAATGGAACATTCACACCTTGGGGATTAAAAGCCTTCTGTTTGTCACCCGAGTTGGTCAGGCAAGAACTCGGGTTTCAGGTACCATGCAAGTTAATGCAGCCTTCCCCTAATGGTAGTTTGGCCCAAACCTACCGCATTGCTATCAGTGGTGATTGCAAACCTGTTTACAAGGAATTGGAGAGAATAGGTTGAACTTTGAACACAGTACTATGCTTTGAATAAGATCGCTAGTTACTACAATCTCCATGGTGACAATCACAATACATAGTCCATTTAAAGTGTTCAGTTTGATCAAAGTTTGAAGCTTCCAAAATCTGCAATTAGTAGACTACAAATTCACACCATGTATGCATACCGGTACTAGGCATGAGAAAACTACGGATATCAATTTATATTCAGTTTTGTTCATTAAATTCTTGCCAACAGATTTTTGATAATGAGAATCCAGTGTCTTGAAAGTTCAACATGATTTGAGTCAGCATCCATTGTCAGAGTAATATTTGGTGAAAGAGATACAGCGATGACATTTACATGACACTCATTTCATAATCAACACTGTAGGATTCAAAAGTAGAAGTCATTAAACTTTGTACCATTTCCTGAATAACTGCAATCAGATCTCAGGACATCCTTGCTCCACTGAAATACATGACCTAACAATACTATACGTAGTCCCTTGTTTTATCTTGACACGTGACCCCATGCTGTTACGTGACCCTTTGACCCCAACATCCTTGTACCAAAGGTCACTGTAGACAATTGCTGGTTGAGAAATGAAGTACTTTGGTGGTAATCAGCTTTATCAACTTTAAAGAGATGTAAGTCAACACCAGCTGTCAGTGAAAGTAGTTTTTATGTAGTGATTATTAAAGTATGTGTACAATGTACATGTATTGGTACATATAAACTTTGATAACAATATAAAACAAACGGACAAACTGAGATATTTGACAACTGAAATTCTGTTATTATTTCATCATGACAAAAATATTTTACTCAATTGATGTTGACATTACTGACTTAATTTTGTTATCTTTTGTATATAAACATATTTTCACTTGCTTACTGGTCATGGTCAGCAAACGTTTTTCCTTATTGACCTTACACAAACAGTATTAGGACAAACTGACTCCTTCTAATGTTAGTTTGGTGCCTGCAGCAAATGCTTATGCTCCTTTTTTTCATAGAAATCACTTGTTTATAAATGGTTCAGCATTTGAGATTGAACATCTACTCCCTTAGTTTTCAGAATGCTCTAAACAATGTAACATTGTTCATGACATTGCAATGTTTTGTAACTCAGTAGCTGTTAGTTCATCCCAGTTATTTTTTCACGTTTATATTTTGTAAGATAGGTAAACCCAGTACCATTTCTGTTGTCACCTAGTATGATTGCATGAATATGCCTAGAAAAATCCTTGAAAAATTTAACAGGGTGTTACCTTTAACAAAAACATTATGTGAACAGCTCGCTCAATTCAGTTTTTAATAGAGTGTCTTCTTTTCTGTCTGCAGTAATAGTAGTTGTATTTGATCTGTCGGACCTGTCATCTCTAGACCACACATCACGATGGTTGGAAGACGCTACCATAGAAACCAACAATGATGATGCCTTGGTATTTTTAGTAGGAACAAAAATGGATTTATGTGTGAGTAGTGATTCTGCCATACACATCACACAGTGATCCCCAACATGACTGTAATTGTCCACATCCTGTAGACAGCACAGAGTTGTCTTGATGGAAGTCATTGTAATATTGTTACAATCATCATTGACATACACTACAGATAGGTCAGTGAAAGAACACAAAATGTTTCAGAAATGTTGAAAAAACTATATTTTGTACACCAGACCACAATTTACGCAAACCCTGTAAGTTCAGACAAATATTTTGGAAGTATGATATTTTGCCGCAAGACAAGACATCTTATGACTTTATGATGGTGTGTTGTAAAAAGCAACACTGTTTAACAGCAGTTTACAGAGATACAATCGTCGGAACTGTGCTAAAAGGTCGCATGAGACCCATACAACCAAGGTACAATGGTGATTGATGAAAGTTAAAACATGTCTATCATAATCTTCATAGTATAATTCAAATGTTGCAGCTAGGATGATGAGGTGCATCTAGATATTGTGCATGGAATACATTGTTTGTAAACAAGATACTCGCACAGGCTCAATTTAGAGGACTGTTTTCCTTAAAATAACGCAAGCAAAGTTGTTAGAAGACAAAATATAATGAGATTTTACTCACATATTCATAATTTTGTGAATCACTTTTCGTTACTGATTCATTTCTACAGTCACAGTCCAAGTTTGCAGAGATTGAAGAGATTGCTATTGAGAAAGCTAAAGAACTCAATGCAGAGTACTGGTCTGTGTCTTCAAAAACAGGTAAATTATATCATCAAAAAACGTCTAATTTTCCAAATATGCAGGGACATTAACAATCTTATTTGTCATTTATGATTAAGCTTATAGTGTATACAATCAAGAGTTTTGCTTAAAACACTGTTTTAACCCAACAGGAGATATTTACATAAGTGTACACAAAGAGCTATAGAGGAAATAATTAAGTTGTTTTTGTGTGTTTTAAGTTTTTGCTTATGGTATTTTGTCTTTTTCGTCTGTTGGTATGTCTTTCCTCTTCTGTGATCGTATCTACGGTGGATTTTTCTCCATCAGTTGTTTAAATTCTGCACTTTGGTATTAATAACATGATTTAAAGCACAATCCATTTTTATTGAGATATATAATTACAGTCACCATTCAACTGTGCCTTGATTTGTGAGATGTGCTTCCTTTCCTGTCGATATCCTTTCATTTTTAACATCCATGAAACAACAGAAACAGGTTGACTCAAAGTGACGTCAGCTTAAAGCCTCATTATACAGTCCATCATCTCTGTATTGATTTCTACAGGAGAAAATGTAACAGAGTTTTTCACCAGGTTAGCTGCCATGACGTTTGATGTTGCCGTACAAAAAGAGGTTGATGATTCACAGCAGCCTGCCAAGTCAATAGGAGGTGGTAGCAATCTTGTCAGTAAGTACCATATGTGTGTTTGCTATTAAGTTATTGAAAGTCAGGTAGAATGTGTCTCCAAGACAGAATATTCAGACTTCAAATTTTTACAACACTTTACTAATCTACCACTTTTTTGCTCATACGCGTTCAAAAAAATGGTGGGGGGGGGGGGGGGGGGGGGGGGGGGGGGGGGGGCGGGGGGGGAAGGGGGGGGGGGGGGGGGGCTGGAGGAATCGCGATTGAAATCTTATTTTTTTTCAGATCCCCCCCTCAATACCCTCAAAAATTTTCAAGTCCCCCCCCCCTCAATACCCTCAAAAATTTTCAAGTCCCCCCCCCCATTACCATATAGCCAGCATATTTATTAGGAATTCACGCAGAGTAAAAAAAACATGTAATGTGTCGTTCTGCACGCAAATGTTCAACACTACCTCTTATCAGCAGCTGGTAGAGCATATACCTAGGGCAAGTTCTTAAATTGATTCATTTTTAAATGCATCAGTGAACATTTTGGATTTCTCAGTCTAAGCCGACTTGAGTTTATCCAACTCTGGCCAGTTCAATGGCACCAGCTGAAAAGCACACAAAATGACAATCATGAGAGAGTATGAAAATTGTGTATTCCTAGCTACGTTTAACCAAATTGTGAAAAAATGAGCACAGTGACCTACCAAATTTTTTTTTTCAAAAGTACAAGACATATACACCTTAGATGCCACTTATAAAATGTTTTACAAAATTGATAATACTGGAAGGTTAAAATATTCCATGAAATTAATGTTTTAATCTCAGAAATTTTGGGTGTAATAATGGCAAATTTGATAAAAAATAAAAGATTCCATTTAGTCACACATTTTGCCATTTAAATTAGAGTCTTTACTGTTCAAAGTTTTACTTTTGTGTTATGGTACAATGAGATGTGAAAATTTCATTCACTGCATGAACTTGAAATGAATGGCTTTATATATTGATTTTAAGTGATTTTAGAAAAACTGACTTTTCATCGTACATTTGTATAAGATCAAGTATATGGTGACCCCATCTTTTTCTGTAATATTTGATTGTTCTTTTATGCCAGAATTCAAAAATCCATGGTAACTGTTAGTTCCCTAGTCTTCTATGTGTTTCTCTCTGGCTGGATCTTGTGTACAAGTAGATGTATGTTTCACTGTCGATTGAGTGTCCTATGACCGAAACTCTTCTTAAACTACATCAGAGTCAGAGCTACATGTATCACTGTCACTGCCAGTATGTAGTAGCAGGGCAGTAGTTGTATTAACTTTTTATTTTGACAATATTTTTGTTCAGTTTATACAATTGTGTTCTTGTTCTATTCCCTACAGAATGTTGAGCTATCCAGTATTCAGCTTGCCAACACAGCCTACGTGTACCGTGCATTTGCATCATTCAATTATCACCAATATTTAGACAAACGGGCTTTGTTGACAAACTGAATATTGTGTTTTTCAGCATGCTGTAGAGAGACACCGAGAAACTGTGTTTGATACATTGCATAGAAATATTGAAAAATTATCAACAGTTGAAGCTCCTGCCCCATTACAAGGCCAACTTGTTCTACGAAAATTTAATGGCATTCATATATTTTTAGACTTTTTCGAGATTAAAGACATAAAGTATAACAAAACGATTCTAGATTTTGTTTAATTATTACTAACATTAGAACCATTGGACGACATCAAAATGTTGGGAGTCAAATATTTTCAGGTCCCCCCCCTATAGGCAGAGCAAAACTTTCAAGTCCCCCCCCCCTCGACTACCCAAAAATTTTCGAATCCCCCCTGAATTCCTCCAGCCCCCCCCCCCCTCACCACTTTTTTTGAACGCGGCCTTAGAAGCTTTTATCTTGAGAAAATTCAAGTTTAACTTTCTTGTTATTGTGGAAAATCAAAAATCAAAGTTTTTACCCAGAGTTTACATAGGGATAGTTATTTTAAAGTTTAAATATTGGTAAATTTTAGGTAATTTGTTTCTGCAGAAGCAAAATTTACATTTGGGACCCCAAAATTTTATTCAGGATTTGAAAGTGAATGGTTAAAATTCTCCTTGGGGAAAGTTGGAGGCTAAGTTTAAGGCTGCCAGTTTGAAAGTGAATTTTATCTTAAGTCATTTGGAGGAAGTAGCAGATAAGTCAGTGAAAATCTAATATGAAAGTTTGTCAGTACCCTAACCATTCAAGTTAGTAGGCAAGGTAACTATCTTGTCAGTAACTGTCAGTTACTTGCAGTACCTAGCTACTTATAAGTTCAAAAATCTCAGGATCATCAGTACTTGGCTGCAGCAAACCTCAACTTCAGTCAGATGGGAAAATGTCACCAAGTAGTATGGAATGTGTCACAAGAAAGTTACTGCAAAGAATGTAGGATGTTAAAAGGGTGTAACCAGAAAGGAGTTTGGGAACAAAATTAAAAATGCTGATCCACCAAAGTGTGCATTATTTTTTGAAAATCGGAAATCAAGTCAATATGTAGACACTAAGTTTCATATGTGATGACGGATGATGAACTCAAACTTGTGTATATTGAACTTTTTATAATTTTCCCCTCAAAACTAACTCAGCAAAGCCGGTTTGAGATTGAGCAATCTTGTCAGCTGCCGGTACTGTCACATCCTAAAAGTAGCCAAGGTGTTGGAAGAGGTTAGTGCATACATTTTGGCAAACCAGACCAGGCATATAACTATGGTGATCTGTTTTGCCAAACTAATTGCGGTTGATAATTGGTAGCTTGCTCAGACTATGTTTTCTCATCTTCCATATTAGGAGTGAGAAAGCCCTCAGACTTGACGGATCAATAGATCTTGTAGATGGAGACACTTCTCGAAGTAAACCCAACTGCTGCTAGTTGTCATGGAGATTCAGAAGATGACATTTTGATCACAGGTTGCCTTGTAATTAGCTGTCACAAAGAATTCTAGTGAAGCCTACAAATACTGAGAGAACCACTTTGATTCTGCCAGTGTAGTAAGCTTCAGGTTGAATTTTGCATGCAAGAAGCTCCTGTTTACATAAAGGCTAAATCCTTGCATGAAGTGAACTGCGAACTCCAAATGTCTGTTCTGCTGGCATGGTTGTGGATCTCACACACATCTAATCATAATTCCACAAATTTGAAACTTCACAGAGCTTTTTAATACATATGCAGTGCACATTTTTTAGGCATGTATTCTCTCAATATTTAGCTGTTATGTGCTCGTTCCATGAAAGTTGCTGTCTCCCAAGTGACAGCGCCCTCAAGAGATTGTTATGTGGAGAAGTAAGGCAAGGCCATATCACGTCATGGTAATGATCAACCTTGAGGTGTTTGAGCACTTTATAACTGCTGTTTTCTTAAGAAATATTTCACCAGACTCCTGATATCGCTGAATTATTTTAGTTCTGTGTGCTGTTTTTTAAAAAAGGAACTTGTAAAGTCAATTTAAGAAAGTGCTTTTTAGGATGGCATTTTAAAACTTTCTTTAAAAAGGTTTTTAAAGCTGGAAATTAAATCAAAACGGTAACTTTGTCTTTTGAAGGCTGTGCACTATCAACTGTGCTAAATTATATTGTAGTATTTGTGACATGTTCTGACACTTATTTATGTCTGGTAGTGTTTTCAGCAACTCTTCTGTACAAGTTTATTTAAAACAGAATTTTCTCCAAACAATATATATATTTGTAGATGCTGTAAAAAGTAGGAAATGCATCGATTGCCAAGAGCAAGAGGGACATGTCTCCTATGCTTTCACACAGGAAATATGTCCCTCTTGCACTGGGCCGTCAACATGCATTGCTTTTTGTCAAATTGGATGTTTGTAATCATGTAGATTGAATTGTAAGTTATGCAGATTTCTTCTTTCATGTGTTCATGTTATTTTACATCAGATTGCATGATATGAATCAAGCATTATTACATTTCGAAAATTTATGGAAATACATTCAGGTGTGATAACAAATATAGATAAGTTTCAGAAAAGCTGTAGTTTTTTAACATGAAATAATAGGTACATCGAAATTTTAAACCTTTTCTCTGAATCACAAGTCTTTTACACCGATATCTTTGTGGTAACAATTTTTTCGATTTCCGCTTGGCATTTCAACAAAACTTGTTTGATAATGTGAGAGGCTGTAGGATGTAAAGGACATGTTAGAACAGAAAGAATTCTTACTCATTGTTTTGTTGTCTTAAATTGCATATGAACTGAGTGTGTTCCAGGGAGTCTGATCACATTTAATCAAGGTGTACAATGTCAATACATACCATACTGAACATCTGTGCCACAGTGACTGTTGTCAATATTGCCTGTTTGGTTTTATCCTGAAGACAGTTACTGTTGGTGCCATTTTCAAAGCTTAAATCTGATGCTTTCACCAGTATTTAACCATTTTAATGTATTTCTCCTGTATTTACTTTTATGACTCTATCATTTAATTGTAAGAATTTACACTTTTTCTTTTGCAATTCACCAAGAATATTTAACATGCCTTCCTGAACTATTTTTCCCAGCACAGTGTTGACAATTGAGTTACATTAGAATCCACCATGCCCAGTCCAATATCATTTCAGTACAACGTACCAATTATTCAAAGACCAATGTGGAAGCTGTGAAATTCACTCTACAAGTCCACTGAAGTCACTTTCAAAAGAATCATCACCAAGTCTCAAGTTTACACAGCAAGCATGTTTTCACTCCGACCAAACCCATTTAGCATTCAGTCCAAGTGTCTGTTGTAACTGAACCAATCAATGAGTCCAAGCTTGACCTATAAGTACTCTAAACTAGTCCAAGTATGAAAGCATCATAGATGCATACAGCGAGCCATAGTTGGCATTAGTCAGTTACACTCACACAATCAAGTCCAATTATGCCCTAGAGATTGTAGCGATGATACTAATTCAGTCAGGTCCAACCTGTTTTGTAATCAGTCCAACAGAGTAAGACACGGCCAGTTCAAATGTAATGGTGTCAGTTTCACCTTGATAACAATAACCTAAAACTTTGGCGAGAGTTTAGCTAGCTAGCTTTGTGAAAGCATACTTGCAGCATCTCAGTGTTCCGTCAAAGTTTGGCGTGTTGTCAGTCCAAGAATACTTGCAACCAACCAAGAATTCATGTAACTTGCTGTAAATTTAAGAAGGGAGATTGCCTTCACACTGACATTCTAGAGTTTTTAACTTGACAATGGTTTAACATCCCTGGCTATCACTGTGTTGTTGACATTTTCACTGTATTCATCATCAAGGCAGTTCTATCAAAACATTGTCTCACACTGTGTCCACCATTTGTTCAATTTCAATTTCATTGAGTAGGTCACAAACAGTCACTATTTTGATGAAAATTGCCAGAATTTCAAAATCAGGGTTATTCTTTCTCAGTATTAGCATAATTTAGTGCAATGTATCACGCAAATAGACATGATTAGAAAAGCGCTTCACACTTTCATGTTCGTGTTATCTTATATTATCTGAATACATTTCAAACTCTTTTGTTCCAGGGTACTTCTATCTAGCTTCAAAGGATAATCTTTCCTGCTTTATTTGAACTTCTGTTCATATGTAAATAAAAATTTTTAAAATTCAGAACTTGTTTGCTGTTGTATTGTTTAATTTCTGGCCATCCCTTTCTGTCTGTCCAATTGCTAGAGAGTTTTTGTGTTTTTTATCATAGACAGTAGAGGTGTCTATGGTTTTATGGTTCACAGTTAGGATTATGATGAACCATGCAATGGTGCAAATCATGTTAGACTATCAACCAATTTTGGCAAATTAAGGATTTGTGAGATGTGAAAGGTTCAGCCCTTCCCTGTTCTTTGAAGTATATTTTCTAATATTACATTTATCTCACTATTCTGCAAATCCATTCGTTCGTTATAAAGTTTCTCAAGGGAGAAAGATGGCCCAGGATCCATAAAAAGTGCATGTTAGACTGTTGAGGGCGCTCTTTTGTTGGGCTGGAATATCATCAACCTCTTGGGAGTTTGTGTGAGAAAAAACACCAACAGATTTATTACTGTCATATGATTCCAAAAACTGGAACATGGAAGGGAAAACAAAACCAATACATATACGATGTTTTTCTAATATACAATCCTTTTTGAATCAGTCACAATTGATCATACTCTGATCATATACACTCAAGCACACACTAACAACTACTTTCACTTTGCTATTCATGTACTGATGATGGCATGGGGTGCATAACAAGCCACCTCAATGTCCTGTAATAAACTTAGACTTGAAAAAAGGCCAAGATAGGGTCAACAAATAGCACAAAGCATTGACCTTCAAACTTTCAATCACAGAGAGACTACAATGGTAATTTTGTTGTTTTCAGAAAATGTCACAGGATTTTTATGAACCGTGTTCATAATAAAACAGAGGGGTTGCTTTGGGTCACAGAGTTCCTTGTTCAAAGTCTGTCTAGCATTTCACTTCTTTTACATTCAGGTTTCCATTTACCACAGACCAACGCATATGGATAACATTCAGTCAATTGAAGAGTTTTCCATGAAAATGCTTCTTACTGTGAAGAAACTTGGGCTCATCATGGCAGTTCTTTGATTCAAAAATATCACATGTAATCTGACAGAAATTTTATGCTGACTGAGACACTACAGTGTAATAATGATGAAATGAACCCATAATATCACGACTCTCCTTTACAGAGGTGCTTTATTGATAAGAATTTGTTTTCAAGGTGTAAACTAAACAGGTATAAGTGTCCAAATTATGGAGAATTTCAAATCCATGATTGTGTGGCACAACCAGCAATGTACAGGTGATATCAAACTTCATATTAAAGCCATTGATATTACTAATATCTTCACCACATTCTTTTGTGATATGTTCATCAACAAACTCACTTTCAAAACAAACACAGACATAAAAAGTTGGTTGGAAATGAATCTGTTTGAGTGTAATCAAGTGAATTAAACCAAAACCTACATTAAATCACATCAGTTATCACAAGGTGAAATTGTAATGAGAAACATGACATTGCTGAATTTGGAATAGAAAAGGATAAAACAATTATTATATCATAGCAGTATTTTGATTGCGCAAACACAGTGATCTGATTGGTCGAGACGTGAGAAGAACTGTGGTATATTAGCGATATACCACGGTTGGCACACACGCAAGCTCTCGGCAAGGGCAACGTTCCATGCCAGAATACCGTAATGATATAATAGCAATAACTTACACCCAGTGACAGTATACCACTCCATTTGACCAGTTCACTTCATATATGCACTCACTATCACTAGTACATATATGTTGTAAACTGGTCAAAATCTCATGATATACTGTAGCTGGATGTGCTTTATTGCTTAAATACTTGTATGTACATCACGGATGTTATTTCACAAGAAGGAATACATGATGTTCAGCAAATATCAAGTCTTTTCATGTAAACTACACAATGCTATGACCTTGATTCTGACAGAGCACTGTCAAAATCAAAGTGTTTGCGTAATGTGTAAGATTTCATGTGATTTTTACCACGCATGTATGGTATGTTGCCATACATACAAGGTTGAAATCACTGCAATATTTGACTGAGTTACTGGAGTGGAACCTGCTTTGACCCATACTGACATCAATCGTAGTAGCTCCCTTCATAATAGTCCATACCCCAGGTTTAAGGTCAATGACACAGGGTACATACAGTTACTGATAACAATGACTAATCTGTTTATTTTCCATTGATCTTCTGAAACGGACAGTAATGCTAACTTTTGATGATTTTTTTCATTATTTTTATTTTGTTTGTCAAATGCAAATTCTTATTCTTGTCAGATAAGAATGTTGAAATACCTGCTATTTAGCTTGTGTACATTGTGTTTATATAAATGTACATGTGTAAAATGCACTGTTATTGTTTACATTTGAATTCTAGTCCAGACCAGAATTCCCTTGTCAATAACAATGCACTTTATACATGTATGTACTGAGTTGACAAGCTGAATACTGTGTATATCAGTATGCTTTGGGGAGCAGAATAATAAATTGTGGTTGACATTAAAATAAAAATGGTGAAAAAAATCATTAAAACTGAGCATAATTGGCCCTTGATGTACCATTATGACTAGCCAAAACAGTTTGCATAGATAGATGTATGCAAGGTAGTAATGTAGTAACATCACACTAGGGCTGAGCCATAAAGTTGCACAGCTATGTACATGTAATTTCAATAAAGAGACAGCTCGCTGTTTGTAGTAGATGGGTTTTGGATAAAGAAATTTTTCAGATACTCTTCGTTCACATGTGTCGACAGCCTCGCAGCCTTGCTGGCAAAATGTGGTTTAGCTTATCAAGGCTGACTACTCTGGGTGCTGCAATGTACTTTGTGCCATAGTGGTGACCCTTGACACAAGACGGCTGCCAGCGTGTATTGTTGATGCTATCAAACGGTGTGATGTTTTATCTCAAACAAGTTATCAATGCTTTTTAATTCATTTCAATACTTTTTCAGGTAATTTGATAGTTATATAACTATAATGCTCACAAATTTTGCTCAAAACTAAAACAATTGAAGCTGGGCCGTGATGTCAGTGATGTAATCGCAAGAATCATGGAATTGCAATGGCGTTGACCATGCTGCCAAGAACTTTATTCTTAGCCTACTACAGTGACATATACTTATAAGTGAGTCGCTTGCATGCAGCCGCCTGTGCACTCTATTATTAATAACTTAAAGAATTAGATGTAAGAATCCCTTTTCTGTTGACTCTTGACTTAAACAGACATTGAAACTTGACCAAAAATGTTGAGCCGACAGCAGCACTGAGGATTAAGTACTGTGTAATGTTGTGTTACACATTTTAGGAGTGAAATAACTTATGCTTATCTGATGTATTGCTGTGTTTGAGGAATGACTTGAAATGAATTTATGGGTTGAAACCTTCATATAACATTACATTTCAAATTGTACGAGCAAAATATAGCAAACAGTGAGATGCCTATGTATTCTACTTTCACATAAAATTTAAAAACATAAAGAGGATACTGAACTTCATAGCATATCTGCAAAAAGCTTAGAAACTTTTCTAGGAAATCCATCCATTCTGGTTTCAATTTTTAATTAATCAGTCCCTCATCCAACAGGCGTTAGCCCAATTACAGGATGAGGTATACACATAAACTACTAACCCCAAATGGAGCACTGAGGAGTAAAGTGCCTTGCTCAGGGCACAACACCGTGCTGGGTTCTTGAATTCACTGTCCTCCGACAGTGAGTCCATTACTCTAGACCTACCGGTTTGAACCAGGTCTCGAACTCACCATCCTCTGATAGTGAGACCGTTACCCTAAACACTGGCCTACAGTGCCTCCCCCGTTGGATGGTTCATGTCTGTGTATGCTATTGTCAAAACGTACAAAGAACTGCCATAGCACAGTCTCCAATGCAGCTGGGAAGTAATTATTGACTATAGGTAGCTAAAGATACCAAATGATGCTGACAGTACAACATGCTCAGTTCACATAAACATAGCATAACAATGTGTCTCAATTATATACAACAAAAAGTAGACCAAAGTGTGAAACTAGAATGTAATAAACATGAAATATTGCATGAGTGTGTGATATCAAGTCACTGTGAACATAGAACACAATAACCTCAAAAGATCATGAACAAAAACACTAAAAGAAACAATACTAAAACATAGGGCCAAAGTTCCTGAAGCTACAATAGACATGGATACAAAATTAAGTATTTCCTGACTGTATGAAATTATCTCACTTTAATAGGTCATCCTAGGGACTTGTAAACCAAATGTTAAAGCTGTCTGACCAGCGGTTTTGAAAAAACAAGCAACTCAACAGTTGACAGAGCTCTGCTGTGTAATATGTAGAGAATAACCTTTTGTGACACATGTATTGATGAAGAAGGTGGATATCTTTCATTAACACTGTAAGTGAGTTCTGTTGAATAAGTTGAGACTGTACATACTCAGAGAAAGCACACTGAAGAGACAAATGTTTGAAACTTAAGAAGTTCAAGGTCATCAAAAGCATTATAAGGAATCATGTAACTTTCATTGCACTGTTTACACAGATTGCACAATTGCTATAAATAGCACATGAGGAATCTTACAGCCAAGCTTTACCATAAAAACCCTATCACTTTGACCACTCTTTTAATTGACCACTCTATTTTTTCCTCAAAAAGTAATTTTATTTTATCCTTACCAAGTCAACCATAAATGGAAATTAGAACTTTCTCTATCTCTATCTCTATTGACTATTTTGAGCAATTTCTTTTAGATAACATACAGGGCACAATAAATGACGGTTCAGATATGTCAAAGTTGGGATTCAGGAAAGTTGCCTTTACATGTTTTAATCCTCCAAGATGGTAAGCATTTCACTATGAACTGTCAAAAAGGTTGAACTTTCTGATAATTCTACATAAAAATTATTTTGGCTTTGATGATTTCCTAATTAATTCAATTATTTAAAATCATATTAATTATTTTTTTCTGGGTGAATTGATAGGGTTTATACAGTACAAGAATTACATACAATGCAAGTAAATTTTGACAAAAAATGACAAAAAAATTCCTTACAAATACACATTTGCATATTCATCACAATTTGAACAAATCTAAGTTGGGTTACCCCTAGGGACCTGTATACCAAATAACAAAGCTGTCT
Source organism: Ptychodera flava (assembly GCF_041260155.1). Lineage (NCBI taxonomy): Eukaryota > Metazoa > Hemichordata > Enteropneusta > Ptychoderidae > Ptychodera > Ptychodera flava. Next base: position 2,302,628 of record NC_091939.1, on the reverse strand, counting down.
GACCAGCGGTTATGAAGAAGAAGATTTTTTATCAAAAACACCTTTTTTGGCATTAATTTGCCTATTTTCAACAATATCAAAAAATTAAAAAAATAGTTTCTCAAAATCATATTTTTAATCTACACAACAAATATCGAATCAGTAAGTACTGCGGTTCTCAAGATATTTGAGTGGACGGACGCCTCACAAACGGACATACATACATACATACATACATACATACATACATACATACATACAGACTGACGACGGACGCCGGACGGATACCCATCCCAATAGCTTCTATAGACTATAGTCTATAGTAGCTAAAAACAACACTCCTCTGACACACCTGTATCACAGTAAATGTGGTAATTTTTACACCTGTAAACATTGAGACTGCACCAATGTTGGTACTGGAAAGGTATGCGGTCCATATAATCTCATTATCAGGCCACACGTATTGTAGACTAAGACCACAAGTCGGTATATTCTCATTATCAGACTGCATGTACTGTAGACTAAGACCACAAGTCCATATATTCTCATTATCAGACTGCATGTACTGTAGACTAAGACCACAAGTCTGTATATTCTCATTATCAGACTGCATGTACTGTACACTAAGACCACAAGTCCATATATTCTCGTTATCAGACTGCATGTACTGTAGACTAAGACCATTACAGTCAGGATATTCTCATTAACAGTGTGATTCATAAAACAAAATTCAGAAAACATCCTAATTTTCATGTTTCATGTTATAAAAAGTAGCTGATATCAATTGGGTTATGAAATTATAGCAAACACAGATAGTTGCAAAGAATTCAAAGAATTGCTCCCATCAAACCTGGTATTATTTATACTCAAGTAAAATTGATGTTATAATGTACATCTACAATTAGACCACAAAATGTACATGAAAGATGCATTAAAATGTTTAAAAAAAGAAATAAATCATATTGCATTTTCAAAATGCAAAGCACAGGTCATAAGAAATGTTCAATGGTACAAACATGCAAACATGTCAAGTGTACGCAAGTTTTTCCATGAAGGCTTAAAAGATCTGCTCACAGTGTAGACAATTAATACTGAGATCAATCTGTAGAAAACGTGATCAAAAGATCATCACAAGAAGAACTTGTAAATTGTGTCACTTCACATTGCACTTGATCAATGTCAGTCACCTAAATATTACTTTGTACAAAGTTGACACTTACTATTGACATCAGAGGTATGAGATTGAAACTATTGCCCAAACACTTTGTTCTTATAGTCATAGGTTATGTTGTGTGTTACACTAAATAGCAATTTGATAGAGAACACAGTCAGAGATCAGAATCATCACAGCCAAGTGTTAAGTGTGTATCAATGACAGGTCTACAAGTGTGTATCAATGACAGGTCTACAAATGTATCGATGACATACCTGTTAAAGAATCTTTTGAAAAATACTTGCGTTCCTTCTTCTTTAGATACTATCTTAGTTTTGGACAAAATGTTAGAAAAATTCGAGGCAGGGACTTACCTGGATGAAGTTATCAAAGAGAAGATTTTGATTCCAGAAACATCAGATGCAAGGGTCAAAAAATATTTAAATACGTACAAAATCTACTCCTGTTCATCTGCCAATCAAAGAAGCATTGTAAGATGACCTACATATTAGCTACAAAGGCACTGACAATGTCAAGATTACACTTGCATGTGCATGACCACATTTGGCAATCACCTCACAGCTGTGACAAGTAATGGACCAATCATACTGAAGAAAATGCAGTTGAAATTGTTGGTATGTTGCAATTTAGGTGTTACTTCACAGCTGTAACATGTCACCAGCCAATCATATCAAAGAACAACACTGGCAACTGTCCTGTTATGCAAATATTGATGTCTTCTCAACAGGAATGATTTCTTTTTTTCAATTTAAATTTACTCTGGGGTAAATATTTTACAATCATATATTTATTATGACCATGTGGTCATGACTTTGCATGTAATTTCAATCATGAGACTAGAGTTCAAGATTAACTATCCAATTCTTCCGAATCATTTTCTTCTTCATCTTCTTCAAGCAGAGTGTCTGTGTTTTGTACATCATCACCAGCCACATTGACATGAACATCCGCTTTGGTCAGGGCGCCAGCACTGAGTTGACGTAAGACAAGCTTCTTGTAGACTCCACCTTTATGTATCAGTTCATCGTGAGTTCCTCTCTCAGCAACCACACCTTTGTTGATCACAATCACCTAGTGAAGATAACATAGAGATATCAGCGTTGCTTCATTGCATCTGCACATGATTAAAGTCTTTCATAAAAATCTCTGTGGCATACTGTTTTTACAGACAGGAGTATGTGAAGGCAGGAAGTGATACACAGTATAGACAAAAGTATACAACCAACTACCAATAAATAAACAAGACATATATTAAATGAATCAATAAATAAGTAAATAAACAAAGTAATAAATGTTTTGTTTGTTGATCTTCATTTACAAAGAATCAAGTACCTGATATTGTTATTTTTTAATTTTTTTTTTGAGAAAAGTAAACAATAAAAAGATAGTGCTGGACCTGTGATGCATTTCTGACAGTGGACAATCTGTGAGCAATCACTAAGACAGTTCTTCCTTTCATGGCTCTGTCTATAGCTTCCTGGACAAGATGTTCACTCTCTGCATCCAATGCGCTGGTTGCCTGTAGCAACAAACAAGTTAAAGAGTAAATGTTACATCAGGATGGTTCAGCACAACCTCTATTCACAGTACAAATATTATACAGCAGACTGACAAAGATTTTAACACTGACTTATCTAATCAGCAATTCATGTTTCACAAAGTGACACAGTCATCTGAAGCCTAAACATTCAGAAATGACAAAGATGATAATGAGTCTCAAAACTGATGGACCCAAAATTACATTTTGACTCATAGATGGGTTTTATTAAGGCCACATGAGATCTTTTTTCAGTCAAACTTTTCTGACACACAACAAAATCAAAATCAATGTTTGAAAGTCAATGTCAGGTCAGTAGGTCACCGTGACCACTCACATGACTGATCACCTCATCAAGTAGCAGAATACTATCCCTTTCAGGATTTTTCTTTCAGGTAACTTACTAGCGCTACACCTACATTGTTTAGACCTGAAAGGGTTAAGGTAGAACGCGCCTCGGGGACAGACATTCGGACTCTCAGACTTTTACAATTCTTTTTTGATATACCACTTGTGGGATTCATTATAAAGCTCTTGGAGTAAGAATACTTTTCACCAGCTTAGTTTTTCAAAGTTCGAAAATTTTAATTTCCTCTATAGTGTTATCACATGGATGGCAGCCATTTTGAATTTTAAATATCAGTAAATCTTGGGTTATTTGTTTCTCGAGCATCAAAATTGGCACAGTGACCCCTGATTTTTATTCTTAATTTTGAAAGAGAATGGTTGAAAGATTTGTCAAGGAAATTTTGAGCAAAAGTTAAAGTCTTCCACTTTCGAGGCGTTGAACTACCTTAAGATTTATGATCAAAGCGCTTGCTATCCAAATGAATGACTGAATGTTCAGTCAAAGGTCACTGTGACCAATCACATGACTACTCACCTCATCCAGTAATAGGATATTAGGATCCATGATCAACGCTCTGGCTATTGCAATTCTCTGTTCTGTCCCCCTGAAAGTCTGACGCCTCTCTCTCCAACCAATGTATTGTATCCTTCTTCAAAAGATGATATGAATTCATGAGCATTAGCTTGCCTGGCTGCTGCCTCAACCTGGAAAATAAATGGCATACAATGGAGGTAATGATAAACCAGTGACTTGCATTGTCAAGCATTTTTTAATCACTAGACATTTGTTCATTTGTATCTTATTTCACTGAGCATGAAATTGTGGTTCATTAATAATTCACTTAATCATTCACCTTGAAAATTGCATATCTCTAGTGCTAATTATTCTTCCTTGCCTGTGGTTGCACTAATTTTCAGAAAGATTGTCACCATATTTGAAAATTTTATTCCCTGAATTGTCTCAGACCAGCATGTTTTCTAAGGCTGAAATATAATGGTAATTCTTCAGTTTACAATTAACAACAAACTCTATCTATAATTGGTAAAAAGTGCCTAAACTTCTACCGTATATGCTGAGCACATTACTGAACTGTCAACCCACCAGTTGTTTGTTAGAATACTATAGGGTGGCCAAGTTAAGCTAAAATGTTGCGACATTATACGCAACTCACGCACACTGAAAGTGAAATTTGATTTTCGTGAAATTTTAAACGCCATTTTTTCTGAAAATAAGTAGCTCAGTTACTGAAAAAATGGATATTTCCAATTAAAATCGATGTATGAGGCAGGTTTCATTAAAAAACTGAAGAAAAAACGATAGAAAAATAGTGTTTTTCCTCTCCAAAAATGCCACTTTGTACTGACCGGCCACAGCGCTCGAGCGGTCGCCGCTCATGGCACGCACTTCTGAATCCAGTCAATACCTATTTCGCAACGGAACTGCTTTCGGGCCCTGTGCACGCTGTCATAGAACTGTGAAACTTGGCCAGGAAGTGGCAGACCATCCCATTTACATGTAGTGGTGAGTTTTTGTTATATTCTGGGAATTTTAGCCAGCAAACACGAGGTAAAGTGAGTACGGTAAATTCGGTGTAGATTTTTCCCATTTAGATACATATTTTGGCCATAAAACTTGTAGCATGCTCTTTTTAAACATCATTCCAACATTTCTGTGAAATATGACGAAAATCTGTCCACGAGCACAAGTACGAATTTTAAAAACAAAATCGTGTTCATTCATAGACCTCAGTACAGTGTGACTCAAGATGGCGGCGGAAGGCAGTCACACTGACACACCATTGACAGCCTGCCTGAGGCTGAAGTTAGGGACAGCTATTTCTTACAATTTCATGGCTGAAAATGAACTGCATTAAAGACAATTGGCAGTTTAAATTGATTTGTTAGAATTGAGTGTTATTAAATAACATTGTGACAAAATTTCATTGTATTGTGAGCTCTAGTTTTTAAGTTATGTGAATTCAAAATTCATAAAAACATAAAAATCCATCCATTTTCGATGGTACGGTGCCGCCGCAATTTTGACTAAGTCAGACAAAATATTTTCAATTTTCAACACTCACAGTTTCAAAATCCAAGACTGTGCATCAGTCAAATCTTGATTTTTCCGTAATATTGGGTAAATCTGTGCACAAGACACATAGTTTAATGATTCCATGTGAAGTAAATAAAAAATTATGGGTTGCCAAACTTGAAGGAATCGGCATTCATTGAAATAATTTTAAAATTTGCCGAAAATTGTCCGCGAAAAAATGACACTTTTATTGCTTTAAAAATTCATAACTTTTGATTGGATACAGCTATTTGCATAATTTTTTTTATATTTTTCTTCTTTTACCCCATTCTTGCTAAAAATCCATTTAAACTGTGTGTATAAACAAGTGAAAAAAATGGCTTGGCCACCCTAATACTAAAATCAATGTGAGCTACAGCAGCTGCTTAATATATGTAAATAATAATGAAATAAGGATTAGAAATTCTTCTCAGAGAATACATTGCTCATGGTTTTTCACTTGGAAAGTTCAGCAAGGAAATGTTATTCATTGAGAAGTGTTTACCTCTTCATCTGTAGCATCTTTGCCGTATGTGATATTGTCTTTTATGGAACATGCAAACAAAACTGGTTCTTGTCCAACCAGGGACATCCTCCTCCGGAACCAAGACGGATCAAGCTCCTTCATGTCATGGACTCCTTCAAAGGATATACATTGAGAGAGTAACATCATTGCATGAATTGGTACCATGGTGGAATATGGACACTTTTTTGGTGCTTCTTCAATTCACTTGAACCCCATATTTAAGCAGGGAAGCATATATTTACTACATCAAACAAAATATCCAAATTGACTAAAGTAGAAGGATCTATTTAATTATTCTTCCAGGTCCTAAATCCATTTACTGAACTGCATGCACTTTTGAAGCTATTTCTAAGATGTCTTCTTCTGCTTAAAGATTGCTTGATTCCATTCTAAGAGTGAAAATGTAAAACATTTGTCTTTCTTTCGGGAACCTTGTGCTTAATAGTATGCATCTCACAAAATAAAAGCGTACAGTATTTCACTTGCTGGTGAGTATCAAAGATCAGTAACTCACCTAGTTTGATTGCACCTCCATCTGGTACGTAGAATCTCTCAATCAGGCTAACAATGGTGGATTTACCACCTCCAGATGGACCAACCAGTGCTACTACACTGCCAGCTTTCATTGCAAAACTCACATCCTGAAGACAAAAATCAAAACGATATGAGTTGGACAGAGTTTGCTTTTGATGGCTTAAAAGTGGGTCATTCCTTTGTATTTCAAACACTGTTATATTTAAGCAATCCTGCTAATTCACTTGAACCATAGATTGCAAAATAGATAGCAGAACATGAAATACTTATAAAAGTGAAATTCTTCTATTTTTGTGATGACAACATTACCATGGTTATTTGTGCCATACTTATTATCATCATTGCAATATCTTTGTCATCATCATTGTCATCATCATAATCATTATTAAAAACTATCATTATCATTGTCATCATCATAATCATTATTAAAAACTATCATTATCATTATATCACGATGCTTGTTATTTTGGACGGCAATATCACTGGAGACAGCTTTTATACTGCATGGTTTAGATTTTCATTGCTTTTTAGTGTTTATTTTAATATTGTCCTGTATTGTAGCATGGTTATCTTTTTTGTCTGTTTTGTAATTCTTTGTCCCATGGACGGTTTTTAACAAGTCTGAATTAAAGTGAATGATAAATAAATAAACTTTCACATCATCACTATCATCATCATTGTTAATAACAACAAAAATATGAACATTACATCACCATTTCTGGATGTAAATATTACTGACCTTGATCACTTTAGATTCTGGTCTTGAAGGATACGTAAAACTGACTTGTTCAAATTCCATGTCGCAGGGAAACTGGTCAAGCACCAAACCTTCATCATTCTTAACTTCTGGAGTTCTGTCCATTAGTTCAAACATCCTCTCGGATGCTCCCACGGCTTTCATAAAATCCCCGTACAGTGAAGACAGGAACGCAAACGCCATGGCCACATTCAGTGTGTACAACATAAATGCTACAAAAAATAAAAGAATATTTTCTGATTCAACACATGATAAACAAACGGAATAACTTCCTATGAGGAATATAGATTTTTCAACTGTATGCTGATTTTTTTGGTGATGATATTTTACAAATAATGTGGAATTTTACTTCTATTAAGGTGACAATCCAATGTACCTACATCATATATCAGCAATCAGATAAGATGTTTGTGCAGTGATTTTTCACCAAAATTTATGTGAAAAATTCCTCCTTTAACGGTGAAAACAGGAATTTTGACCATAATTTGAGTAAATGTTTTGCATGTCATTCCCAGACATCTTCAAATAAAATTGGAAGGCAACATGGCTTGTGTGAGGGAGATCTTTGTTCTGACAGCAAGTAGACATGTGACTTCTATAAGGGAGATCTTTCATTTGACAAAATTAAACAATAAATGTGAAACAAAGGAAAATTTACAGCAATATTTACACATCTTGATGAAGTCGTTCATTTCCAGAGCAATTAGTAATACGTGTAACCACTTTGGAGGCATATACAATATCTAAAAACAGTAAAATGTTAATTTCATAATAATGTGAAATAAAGCTAAATATAAAGGTCATCTTTATGAATCTACCATTATGTTTGAGCATTATTGGATAACAGTTTTCAGACAAGGACACTGGTGACAGATGAATATGTAATAATTAGTCACAGACTTTGAGCTATGCTTGAATCATGGTAAAGCTACAGATAACACCGGAAGCTTTCTAAGAAATAGATAAGAATGTATTCTAACCGAGTAATTGGGATTTTGCATCGTCACAGCTCATGAGAAGAAAATACAGAGCAAGTATTGTTCATAATAGAAACAGCTCAAAGACATCATGGACTGTCAACTCACATGTCAGTGTGCCAACTGTGATATGTTCTTCAAAGACCAATTTTGCACCGTACCACAAGACCAAGGCAATAGCCCCCTGGGATACCACACCAATCAGACCATTGAATAAACCCTGAGCCCCAGCCAGTTTCTTTCCCTCGGTGTAACTCTTATCAATGTCTTTGCCATAGAGGCTGTTGGCCTTGCCCTCCCCACAGAATGAACGAACAGTTCGAATGTTGGATATGTTTTCTTCAGCAGTAGTACCAGCAGCAGCTAGCTCATCCTGAAATTTCTTCTGTACCCTTTGTATGAACTTGCCTATGAGATACAAATATCAATAGACAAGGTGATTGACAGACAGATAATTAGGTATTCTATACATACATGTTTACAGACACATTTCTGTATCTACTCTTCTGGTTGCATCTACACATCAATGTACATAGCAGTTACGGTAATGTTTGATGTATGGGACGGCCACAAATATGTACCTATGATTTCATAAAAATGTGTTTAACCAAATGTTGAAACACAAGTAGATGGGTGAAATGAGCATGAACATGTATCAATCTGCTACTACATACAGCCATCTTGCAAAGTTAACATTTACAACACACACTGACTTCTGCAACCCCTACGCAATCTTAACTGCAAGTCACCAATTATTGTTCAACTTGCTTGAGTTCCTTTAAGGGGCACTGCACCTAACAAAGTGCATTTTGCTGCAAAATTACGTTTTTGCAAATATTCATTCAATTCAAATTAACTTGTTATTAAACCCAAGATAAAAATATCGGTTAGGTTCAACTTTTAGCTTGTCAAGCAGTTGTAAGTTGCTTGATAAAAAGTATTATTTTATCCAAATTACAATGTATGCAAATCATCTGATTTCCTGGCTTCTCTTTCCTCCCAATTTCAAGATTTCCAAAGAATTTAACTTCACTCTGGCTGGGTCAAATTTTCTGAAATTTTCACATTATGTTCTTTAAATGATACATTAAAAAACAACTATTTTGTTTGGCAATAGAGATTTTGCATTTTGGATAAGAGGCATTTTAATTCTGCTAATCATGTTTTTAATCACTTTTTTGAGTGTCAGTCTTTCAACCCTTGCCATTTTAGAATGAGGATAGATAATGCAAAATAAAATAGCTGTTTTTTTCTACAAATACTCTTCTTTCAAGTGAAATATTACATTTCAGAAAATAGTGTCAAGTTCTTGACCAAAATTAATTTTTATCATTAATACCAAAATTGAGGTTTTTTACCCCAAATATACACCCACTTCATCCTTTGAGTAAACTACTGCTACCATACTAAACTTAAGAGTCTCTGCTTTTTGAAAATATATAGTATGAGGGTATTTCCTTGTCATCTTTGATGAGAAATATTGCTTTGAAAAAAACTGTGTTGGCAACATGCAGCTCCACCTTAAAGTAAAACACAAAACATCTGACAAAGTCTGACTTTTTAAAGAAAACAATAACAGGCGGTTGGGGTGCAAAATTTTTCCCCATCCAGAAACTTGTTAAAACTTGGCAATATCCATGGCAACAAACAACTTCTCAGTATACCTAAGACAAGATTGAAATCATATGGTGATCGTTCATTTTCATATTCAACTCCTTCACTGTGGAACAATCTTCCAAACAACATTCGAACAGCTTCCAACATTGATATCTTCAAATCCAGATTGAAAACTCATCTATTTCAACGAACTTTCTGTGAACTGCAAGCGTCACTGGGTATCAGGCACTACATAAACTATTATTACTACTACTACTACTACTACTACTACTACTACTACTGCCGGTACACTTACCATACTGAACAGCTCCTATGGCAAGGATCGGTACACATGACAATAAAACGCCAGTCAAGGATGGACTCAGTTTGAACATGATAGCCAGGGATCCAATGATCTGTAGTATGTATCTGACTAACATAGAAATGTTGACCTGGAATGCAAATGAAAAAAAATACAATATCATTGAAATTATTGATCAATAATAAAGATATTCCAATGATCAAATCAATTGTTGATCAGAGATTATGTTCAGCATTCTGTGCTCCAGCTACAATGATGGCATGTAGTATAAGCACAAGTAAATTATGAGGATATCATGGCGAGTTCAAAATTTGTAAAAATTATAAGTGGCTATGAATAAGGAATATTTTTAACAGGAAAATAGATGACAAAAACAGCTGCCCAAAATTTCAAGCTTCTCACTTAAAATGAACACACATTACATAACTGACATCATACACATCATTAATATGCAATATACTTATTTTAGATTATCACTAAATTTGCATTTATATTACTAGAATTTCCATTCTTTTTGTCAAAATTTACACTTAGGTGTCAAATAAAACATTTCAATTTTCACTGGCACATTTTTGTCGACAATTTGATAAAACGGAGATGATGAAATCATAGGAACAACTGCACAACAAGAAGTATCTATCTTTTCAAATGCACCATCATTTTAGGAAGGAAACAGTATCAGCGTAAAAATACATCTATTTTACTGCAAAGTTACGTGGGCTCTGTTTATTATAACCCTCCAGCCTGGACATCAGTAAAAACAATAACACTCACAGTCAAAGCATTTTGTATCACTTGGGTATCGGATGACAGCCTATTGGTCAACTCTCCTGTTCTGTTGGTGTCAAAAAATCCCACTTCCTGTCGGATGATTGCCTTGAAAAGATCCTTACGTATACGACACACCACTCTGATGCCGGCCAATGTGAAAAGCCATGACCTGACTAACGCTGCTATGGCTCCAACGACACCAATAAGAATAAGATCACAACTGTTTGTTGACAGCCGCTGCAAATTTGAAATAATGGGCAAGATATGTAAGTCATTGTGGAATATTTGGAGTAATCAACTATACTGAATGTGTTTTGTCTATTATTTACTTTGCTAAGGATAAATCAATAATAAATCAACAACACGGAAAATTTATTGTTTGCATTAATGCAACACATCAACACATTGAATTCACTGATGGTTTTGAGAAGGTAATTAATGGCCAAAAAATCCTCAAACCGCTACTTTGGCCCTCGGATATCATCACCTTATTTCATCATGTGCTACCCCAGTACATGTACGGCCAAACTTTCAAATATCCAAATATGGGTAAAATGATATCAAATGGGTCAACTTTCATACTAAAAATATTTTTTCTTTTTTATAGATAATGATTTTTTATTATGAATTATATTACTGTCTGTTGAGAAGGCAGCTCTTAAAGAACAGGAAATAACGCATGTACCTACCCATTGTACCTCCTTCTGATGCCTTTTTGGATGCTGCATTGATAACAAAACCAAAATACAGAGGAGCAACCATGCTTGAAGCACTTGAAATAACCAGGGCAAACATTCCAATACTTATATAAACAATTTCCTGTGAGGTGAGAAAACAATTATGAACAGACCACAGTGTTCTCCCCAGAGCTATTATAGAGTGGTGGCCGCCACTCTATAATTTTTGGTAAACAATAGAAACTCATTACCATAACAATTACATTTATTGTTATGCAAATTAGCCGCCACTCTATCAGAAAATCCTGGGGAGATCACTGGACCATAGCACCAAAATCATACATTTTACCATACAAAGTAAAGAAGATAAACACGGTAAATTGGCAATCAAGTCCAAGTACAAGTACATGGGTAGCTTCAAGTGCATTTTCCAGACTGCAATATTGGTAGTGCTAATGAAAAATTTGATTCTTGTGCAATGAATTGTGAATATGCCATGGGTTCTTTTATAATTGCACATGAAACCTGTCTAAACCGAACTGTTCAGGAACTGACAAAATTGCTAGGTTTGGAGAGGTGTTTGGTTTGTAGAGGTCCTTGTAACATAGAGTTCTATCGGAATGGGACTGGGAAAAGGGTCTAGTTTAGACAGGTTTCCAGTTTAGACAGGGTTTTGTTTAGACAGGTTTCAGTATATATTTGAATAGGTACACATGATATGCATAGCTTCCACTCTTGCATAAGATGACAAAATAGCAGAGTTGTGAATATGTCAGATGTTTTACAAATTAAAGATGTGATACAGTTTTTGAGAAATTTCAATTATCAGTACTGATGGACTTACAGGTTTGACCAAGGACAAGACTCTTCCAAGGTTTGCTTTCTTCTTCTTTGGCTGACCATTCTCCCCTTCCACCACCTCCTCTCCCTCGTCGTTGAGCTGGTGTTTGATTCGGAAGACCTTCAACTTCCTCAAGAACACCGGATAGAGCAGACAAAGCAGGAACTCAATCAGGGAGAATGCAAACGCTGCTATGCAACAAGCAATGTATGTTGAATGCATGTCTACCTCATTGTAGGTTTTATTGACCAGAACCAGAACACCCTTGGTTGTGGTGTAGGCCAGACTCAGAAAAGTCAGCAGTATAGTGAAGACATGTAACAGGGTCTTGTTCCTCTTACGTTTAGGATTGTACGGATCCTCAATCTCTTCCATTGCCAGTTTTTCCAGTTTAATGAAAACAAAGAAGAGAATACAGAGTTTGAGTAAGGCAAGACATGCCAACTCAAAGACTGACTCCATCAGTTTGAAGTGAATTATCATATCTTCCATGTAGTGTGTATGGCCTCCTGCAATAAATCAAAGTTACACAAAATTAGAAGACTGACGAGAAAAAAATATATATATTGTTGCTTCTTAAACCCTCGACCACCATTACCAGGGTAATCATACGAAGATAACACATTGGATACATGTATCATAGGAATATCAATCACTCTACTGGGTATTCATTATTTGGCCAGAAATTTCAGGCATTCAAGATAGACACCAATCCTATTACATTGTAGGAGCATAGAGCCGGTAGTGTGTGGCTCAGTCGCCCAACATTTCAATAGCCCGGATCACAGCATCAATCATTTCACTTTCATCGGTATTTGCAAAAGTTTACTCGAAACAAGATAAAATAAGACAAGTCATCGTTGATGACACAGTCCCCGCTTGTCCATTTTGTTATAATCTTGGTGTCTAGGTAGCTGTGGTCTAGGTCGCTGTGGAATGACATTGATGCAACGGGTGCATCAGGCCTGTGACTTGCATAATAAAGTAATCTGAGGAAAGTTCAATAAAATTGACCTATCTCTGCCAGTAATGACCATTGAAGGAACTTTTGATTACATCACACATAACAATGCCCTCACTGCCTCTAGTGTCATGATGGCACATACTATACACATGGTTTGGTAGAATTTTCGAAATGCTATGGGATTGGGTATGTTGTTGTAATCAGCCATCAGCCATTTCGGATCATATAATGAAACAATTTAATGTGCACAAGAATGCAGCCATAGTATTTTATCTTCGTATGACGTTTGAACAAAATCAGTCCATCGAGGGACAGTGACCTATGTTTATGTTTCAAAGACATAAAAAAATCACACCAAAATTGAAATCAAATGGCTGTCTCTTGACCATATGGATCATAGCACAAAATTAGTAGACATGCATATGTATGCCATAGTACTTTATCTTTGTACCAAGTCTCAACAACATTGGTTAAGGAATATTTGCATATAATTCAGCCTCAAAGATATGAAAAAATTCAAAAATGACCATTGGGCAGAGATATTGGAAAAAAATTTACAATCTGGCAGCCATATTGGAACATGTCACGAAGAAAATTGACATGTATGCCATAGTGCTTGATCTTTGTGCCAAGTTTGGACAAAATGGGTGTAATGACCTTTGAATTATGCTTCAAAGACATGCAAAATTCCAACAAAATGGCAGTTCTGCAGCCATATTGGATCCTATCGCAAGGTTAATTGATACATGCATATGCATGCCATAGTACGTGCTTTGCCTTTGTGCCAAGTTTGAACAAAATCGGTTCAAGGATGTTTGAGTTACGGTTCAAAGACATGAAAAAATCGCAAAAAAATGGCCACCTGTCAGCCATATTGGATCATTTCACAAAATAAATTGGTGTTCATATGAAGGGCATACTGTTTTGCTTTTGTGCAAAATTTGAACAGAATCGGTTCAAGAATGTCTGAGTTACGGTCCATAGACATGAAAAATCGCAACAAAATGGCCGCCTCACGCCCATATTGGATCGTATCGCAATATAATTTGACATGCATGTGTAGGCCATAGTGTTATGCCTTTGTGCCAAGTTTGAACAGAATCAGTACGAGGATGTTTGAGTTATGGTTCAAAGACACGAAAAATCGCAAACAAAATGGCCGCCTCGCGGCCATATTGGATTGTATCGCAAACTAATTTGACATGCACATGTAGGCCATAGTGTTATGCCTTTGTGCCAAGTTTGAACAGAATCTGTTCAAGGATGTCTGAGTTATGGTCCAAAGACATGAAAAATCGCAACAAAATGGCCGCCTCGCGCCCATATTGGATTATATCGCAAAATTATTTGACATGGATATGAAAGCCATAGTGTTATGCCTTTGTGCCAAGTTTGAAGATAATCTGCTCAAGGATGTCTGAGTTATGGTCCAAAGACATGAAAAATCGCAACAAAATGGCCGCCTCGCGGCCTAATTCAATCGTATCACAAATAAATCGACGTGCATCTGTAGGTCATAGTGCTATGCCTTTGTGCCAAGTTTGAACGAAATTGGTTCAGCAGTGTCTGAGAAACTTTTGATGACGGACGGACGGACGGACGGACGGACGGACGGACGGACGCACAGACGGACCCAATCTATAAGTCCCCGCCGGACTTCGTCCGCGGGGACTAAAAATCACTCGACTGAAAATCATATCCCAACTTAATACCCTCCACCCTTATGGTATCAACACCCAAAAGACTGATGACCCCTAACTCTATATCCATTTTCACCATTGTATTAGTCTGAGCCACACACTACCGGCTCTACACTCCTACAATGTAAGTTTCACCACTGTAAATAGTGTATTTCCTTATCAGTTCATCTTTTTTATTTTTTGCAACTATTATATTGCATATTGTATCCATTAATTTAGCAACCACTATACTGTATTCATTTTTACCACTTCTGTACGGCTTTCACAAATAGCTTTGTTATCTTTGTATTTACGCTTTGAATATGTTTTCTTTCATTTGTTTAGTGCCCTGAAGAAGAACCCCCGTGTGGGTTCGAAACGTCAGCTTTAGAAATAAAAGGAGTCAATGTACAACCAGAGACTGAGAGTGACTTGTTTATTTAACAAACTTGATTATGACCTACTCAAGTCCAAGTCTCCAGACCCGCTGGTGTTGCTATACCCTGGTTGGACTGATACTGGTATTCCAAGCAAACTCATTCAAGATAGTCTAGAGGTTAACACCAATCCTATTGGATATGAATTCTGATTTGTTACTTTATAAAATTCTTGGGTATGTCCAGATGGTGTGTGCAATATGGGATGCAATGGGCCTTTGACTACTACATGTGTTTTCTGATAATAGGCTCACCCACATAAACGCCTATGAGTGATTTTTTGGGGTTGGGCGCTTATTTTGGATTGTTTTCCTTGATCTTTACCAGAGACATCTCAATTTGCCTTGTCCTAATACTAAAACTCACCAATGAGCTGTAATAAAATGACTGTTTTGTGGTGAACAAAATAAAAACAAGCGACCTAGCGGCCGATATAGCTCCGCTGTGTTTATGTAGAGAATAACTATTTTTGACACATGTTGATGAAGAAGGTGGAAATCTTTGATAGCTCAATGCAGTGGCCAGAGAAAAGTGGCTAAAATAGCTGCAAAAATACACAATTGAAGATTTCATCATACTTTGAATATATCACATCGGATCATCCCTAAGAACATGTCAACCAAAGCTATCTGATGAGTAGTTTTTTGAGAATAAAATTTTCTGACCAAAATGGCAACAATTGCCCCCAAAAATAAAAATTGCAGATTTCATCATCATTTCAATAATATCATTTAGTTAATCTATAGAAACCTGTATACCAAATTTCAAAGCTATCAGATGAGTAGTTTTGGAAATACATATTTTTTGACCAAAAATGGCAAAATTGCCCCCAAATTACAAAATTGCAGATTTCATCATAATTTCAATAAATATCATTAAAGTGATCTGTAGGAACTTGTATACCAAATTGCAAAGCTATCAGATGAGTAGTTTTGGAAATACACATTTTTTAACCAAAAACGGAAAAAATTGCCCCAAAAGTGCAAAATTGCAGATTTCATCATAATTTCAATGAATATCATTTAGTTCATCTGTAGGAACCTGTATACCAAATTTCAAAGCTATCAAATGAGTAGTTTTGGAAATACAAATTTTTTAACCAAAAACGGCAAAAATTGCCCCAAAAATACAAAATTACAGATTTCACAATAATTTCAATATATATTACTTAGCTCATCTGTAGAAACCTGTATACCAAATTTCAAAACTATCAGACCAGCACCTTTTGAGAAATACATTTTTTGACCAAAAATGGCAAAAATTGCCTTAAAAATGCAAATTTGCATATTTCTGCACAATTTGAACAAATCTGAAATAGATCATCCCTAGGGACATATGTACCAAATATCAAAGCTATCTGACTGGTAGTTTTGAAGAAGAAGATTTTTAAAGATTTTTTTACCAAAAATGACAAAAATTGCCTTAAAAAATACAAATATGCAAATTTCACCAAGATTTGAACAAATCTAAATGAGATCACCCTCAGTAAACTGCATATTAAATTTCAAAGAAATCGGACAAGCGGTTTCAGAGAAGAAGATTTTTTTTACCAAAAACAGCAAAAATGCCCCAAAATACAAATATGCAAATTTCACCACGATTTGAACAAACTTAAGTGAGGTCACCCCAAGTGAACTGCATATAAAATTTCAAAGCAATTGGACTTGCGGTTTCAGAGGAGAAGGCAATTGTTGACGGACGACGACGACGACGACGGACGACGACGGACGATGACAGACAACGACGGAAAATCAACCTATTTGATAAGCTCCGCGTCGCTGACAGCGGAGCTAATAAAGAGTTTCTGGCTTCCTGACTGCAGCCATTTACATTAGATACCCCTACTGTACTGAAAATAACTGCAAATGAATTGAGAACTTGGCTTCTACCAACGTGCTCTTCCTGGTTTAAGCTTGAAGCCCAGAGTGACACGACCTTGTGCTCCATCAGAAAGTCATTAGCCACCTTCACTACAGTAGCCAATCATACACCTACAAGTGTTTCCTCCAAAACTTTTGACCAATCACTAGTCAGTAAATTCCTGCCTCTGTTTACTTCATTTGTAGCAATCAATCATACAGTGGCTGCCACAGGCCTGAAAGCGGCTGTATCTGCTGCTGCCGACAAAACAATATTTTCACGCTTTACTGCGAACCGCTATAAAATATTATTTGTCACTATTTCTATGAGCTTCAACTCAAAATACAAGCTTTTGTGAGTACTTTAAAGTTGGTGTTTGTTACCCTACCAAATTAATGCTCTGTGTTTATTAAGCTCCAGGTGTGCCCCTGACAATTTACCAAATTTTTGAATAAACGCCCTGGGCCAATTATCAGACAAGCGACCTAGCGGCCGATATAGCTCCGCTGTGTTTATGTAGAGAATAACTATTTTTGACACATGTTGATGAAGAAGGTGGAAATCTTTGATAGCTCAATGCAATGCCAGAAAAAAGTGGCTTAAATAAGCTGCAAAAATACACAATTTCATCATACTTTGAATACATCACATCGGATCATCCCTAAGAACATGTCAACCAAAGCTATCCGATGAGTAGTTTTTTGAGAATGAAATTTTCTGACCAAAAATTGCAACATTGCCCCAAAAATACAAAATTACAGATTTCATCAGAAATTCAATATATATTACTTAGCTCATCTGTAGAAACCTGTATACCAAATTTCAAAGCTATCAGAACAGTACTTTTTGAGAAACACACTTTTTGACCAAAAATGGCAAAAATTGCCCAAAATTACAAAATTACTGATTTCATCATAATTTCAATAAATATCATTAAGTTTATCTGTAGGAACCTGTATACCAAATTTCAAAGCTATCAGATGAGCAGTTTTGGAAATACACATTTTTTGACCAAAATGGCATTAATTGCCCCAAAAATACACAATTACAGATTTCATCAGAAATTCAATATATTACTAAGTTCATCTATAGAAACCTGTATACCAAATTTCAAAACTATCAGACCAGTACTTTTTGAAAAAAACATTTTTTCGACCAAAAATGGCAAAAATTGTCTTAAAAATGCAAATTTACATATTTCTGCACAATTTGAACAAATCTGAAATAGATCATCCCTAGGGACATATGTACCAAATATCAAAGCTATCTGACCAGCAGTTTTGAAGAAGAAGATTTTTAAAGATTTTTTTACCAAAAATGACAAAAATTGCCTTTAAAATACAAATATGCAAATTTCACCACGATTTGAACAAATCTGACTGTAGTCACCCTAAGTAAACTGCATATTAAATTTAAAAGCAATCGGACGAGCGGTTTCAGAGAAGTAGATTTTTTTACCAAAAACAGCAGAAAATGCCCAAAAATACAAATATGCAAATATCACCACAATTTGAAGAAACTGAAGTGAGGTCACCCCAAGTGAACTGCATATCAAATTTCAAAGCAATTGGACTTGTGGTTTCAGAGGAGAAGGCAATTGTTGACGGACGACGGACGACGAGGGACGACGAGGGACGACGGAAAATCAACCTATTTAATAAGCTCCGCGTCGCTGACAGCGGAGCTTAAAACTCCACACAGAGTTCCCTGTGGCTTGAAGCAATGACTCAGCATTTTTGTTCTTTGGTTTAATTTGTTAATTGATACTTGTTGCTACCATTTAAAAAGATAAAATGAAACACCATCAAAATAGACGACACAGCAATAGGAATTTGCTATGGTAAGTCTACCTGAGTGTGTATGTATAAGAACTATTGCTGGTACGGTGATAATTGGTGATTTTAACTTTGTACTTTACAAAGAGGCAAAACAACACGACATTTTCTTCTGATGAAACTTCCGATTACTATTTCATCATTTCCTTGTCTCATACATATAGCTTGGGCACATTCTATTGGCTATGACATGTCTTGGCAATAATGAAACTATGCAAGGGAAGGAGATCTCCACCAAAAAATGC